>NW_028119853.1:0-7500 GCF_965119305.1 Pelophylax lessonae
GAAACCCCAGCACTTCTATTCACACCTTAAGACTTGAAGTGGTACTTGAAGTGGGCGGTGTTAAGACAAAGGCTGGGCAAGGAAAGTACTTGGTCAGGCTTTAGTTCTTTTTGGCTGTCAAGAGTCTTACCTCATTTCAGTTGCTTCCCCGCAGTCTCAATAGCCTCTGCAAAGTGTATACAAGTAAAAAGGCATGTGATAATCTGGGGCATGATTGTTTCTTCTGGCTCTAACTTCAGTCCACATACTTTGTTGACAAATTCTTTAGCATTCTTAAAAATGATGCAATATGATGCCAGCTAAGGGTGTTAGGATTTTATCCAGATACTTAGCAATGTTGTGTGTGAACGAGTCGATTCTTTGTGAATCAGTAGTTAAAATGGCTAAACCTTGTCCCTGGGTAATGCTGTACTTCCTGAGCGAGGTAAAGCATAAGGCCGGAGCCTTTTTGAATGCTGAAGAAAATCTCCACAGTTGTCGCGAAGCCAGGACATCTTGGGAGCTTTCTTCAAGGACCTGGCAAACTAGGGTCTTTTGTTAAGGCCGCTTTGCATGGCCGAAAAAAGGAAGAGATTGCGTTGGCCGGGAATCGAACCCGGGTCAACTGCTTGGAAGGCAGCTATGCTCACCACTATACCACCAACGCCAGGCTGTGCTGTGCCGGTGCTGCTATCTCCATCCAATTATTGGCACACATGGCGCTGACTGGAGAAAGCCCCCAGCGCAAGGTCGACTTGCCGCTATAGGAATTGACCACTAGGAAGATAAGCTATACACATTTCCCCATTTGTGGAGTGAATGGAAGAGAAACCAGTAGGTATGGTAAAGTTGTGACTGCGCAGTATGCATGAATGAACTGTAGATACTGAGTTCTACCAAGTTTGTCAAATGTCAATCACTGGGCCAAAACATCCCAATGACAATCGCCCAACGTGGGGCTCGAACCCACGACCCTGAGATTAAGAGTCTCATGCTCTACCGACTGAGCTAGCCGGGCAACGACTATAGCACTTTCATGGCCTCTTACAGCCAACTGACTCCAAACACTTTTTGCTAGCACTGGCATTGCATGCAAGGAGTCACATGCTACAGTTTCACCAGTGTTGCCTTCGATAGCTCAGTTGGTAGAGCGGAGGACTGTAGGACCAAAATAGCAATCCTTAGGTCGCTGGTTCAATTCCGGCTCGAAGGATGACCTTTTTTTGGGGGAAGTCCTTTAGGCACCTTGCATTTATCTTTCATGTCTCCATCGGGCTGCTGCGGGTGCACTCAGCATGTGGTCTCTGTGGCGCAATCGGTTAGCGCGTTCGGCTGTTAACCGAAAGGTTGGTGGTTCGAGCCCACCCAGGGACGCTCATATTTTCTCATTACTCCAGCAGGGCCCGAAGGCCAAGTCTAAAACGAACCCGGGAAGGCAAAGCGTGTCCTTTGGTTCACCTCAGATGGCCGGCAACTGAGCATTCGGCAAGCATACACTAGTCATCCTGGCAAATATACAAGTCATTTGCCACATTCAGTTGGACTTGTTCTGTAATGTTGAAGATGTCTCGTAGTTTATCAAAACCCTTCTTTGGCTCCGGTCAGTCTCAGGAAGAAACCCCAGCACTTCTATTCACACCTTAAGACTTGAAGTGGTACTTGAAGTGGGCGGTGTTAAGACAAAGGCTGGGCAAGGAAAGTACTTGGTCAGGCTTTAGTTCTTTTTGGCTGTCAAGAGTCTTACCTCATTTCAGTTGCTTCCCCGCAGTCTCAATAGCCTCTGCAAAGTGTATACAAGTAAAAAGGCATGTGATAATCTGGGGCATGATTGTTTCTTCTGGCTCTAACTTCAGTCCACATACTTTGTTGACAAATTCTTTAGCATTCTTAAAAATGATGCAATATGATGCCAGCTAAGGGTGTTAGGATTTTATCCAGATACTTAGCAATGTTGTGTGTGAACGAGTCGATTCTTTGTGAATCAGTAGTTAAAATGGCTAAACCTTGTCCCTGGGTAATGCTGTACTTCCTGAGCGAGGTAAAGCATAAGGCCGGAGCCTTTTTGAATGCTGAAGAAAATCTCCACAGTTGTCGCGAAGCCAGGACATCTTGGGAGCTTTCTTCAAGGACCTGGCAAACTAGGGTCTTTTGTTAAGGCCGCTTTGCATGGCCGAAAAAAGGAAGAGATTGCGTTGGCCGGGAATCGAACCCGGGTCAACTGCTTGGAAGGCAGCTATGCTCACCACTATACCACCAACGCCAGGCTGTGCTGTGCCGGTGCTGCTATCTCCATCCAATTATTGGCACACATGGCGCTGACTGGAGAAAGCCCCCAGCGCAAGGTCGACTTGCCGCTATAGGAATTGACCACTAGGAAGATAAGCTATACACATTTCCCCATTTGTGGAGTGAATGGAAGAGAAACCAGTAGGTATGGTAAAGTTGTGACTGCGCAGTATGCATGAATGAACTGTAGATACTGAGTTCTACCAAGTTTGTCAAATGTCAATCACTGGGCCAAAACATCCCAATGACAATCGCCCAACGTGGGGCTCGAACCCACGACCCTGAGATTAAGAGTCTCATGCTCTACCGACTGAGCTAGCCGGGCAACGACTATAGCACTTTCATGGCCTCTTACAGCCAACTGACTCCAAACACTTTTTGCTAGCACTGGCATTGCATGCAAGGAGTCACATGCTACAGTTTCACCAGTGTTGCCTTCGATAGCTCAGTTGGTAGAGCGGAGGACTGTAGGACCAAAATAGCAATCCTTAGGTCGCTGGTTCAATTCCGGCTCGAAGGATGACCTTTTTTTGGGGGAAGTCCTTTAGGCACCTTGCATTTATCTTTCATGTCTCCATCGGGCTGCTGCGGGTGCACTCAGCATGTGGTCTCTGTGGCGCAATCGGTTAGCGCGTTCGGCTGTTAACCGAAAGGTTGGTGGTTCGAGCCCACCCAGGGACGCTCATATTTTCTCATTACTCCAGCAGGGCCCGAAGGCCAAGTCTAAAACGAACCCGGGAAGGCAAAGCGTGTCCTTTGGTTCACCTCAGATGGCCGGCAACTGAGCATTCGGCAAGCATACACTAGTCATCCTGGCAAATATACAAGTCATTTGCCACATTCAGTTGGACTTGTTCTGTAATGTTGAAGATGTCTCGTAGTTTATCAAAACCCTTCTTTGGCTCCGGTCAGTCTCAGGAAGAAACCCCAGCACTTCTATTCACACCTTAAGACTTGAAGTGGTACTTGAAGTGGGCGGTGTTAAGACAAAGGCTGGGCAAGGAAAGTACTTGGTCAGGCTTTAGTTCTTTTTGGCTGTCAAGAGTCTTACCTCATTTCAGTTGCTTCCCCGCAGTCTCAATAGCCTCTGCAAAGTGTATACAAGTAAAAAGGCATGTGATAATCTGGGGCATGATTGTTTCTTCTGGCTCTAACTTCAGTCCACATACTTTGTTGACAAATTCTTTAGCATTCTTAAAAATGATGCAATATGATGCCAGCTAAGGGTGTTAGGATTTTATCCAGATACTTAGCAATGTTGTGTGTGAACGAGTCGATTCTTTGTGAATCAGTAGTTAAAATGGCTAAACCTTGTCCCTGGGTAATGCTGTACTTCCTGAGCGAGGTAAAGCATAAGGCCGGAGCCTTTTTGAATGCTGAAGAAAATCTCCACAGTTGTCGCGAAGCCAGGACATCTTGGGAGCTTTCTTCAAGGACCTGGCAAACTAGGGTCTTTTGTTAAGGCCGCTTTGCATGGCCGAAAAAAGGAAGAGATTGCGTTGGCCGGGAATCGAACCCGGGTCAACTGCTTGGAAGGCAGCTATGCTCACCACTATACCACCAACGCCAGGCTGTGCTGTGCCGGTGCTGCTATCTCCATCCAATTATTGGCACACATGGCGCTGACTGGAGAAAGCCCCCAGCGCAAGGTCGACTTGCCGCTATAGGAATTGACCACTAGGAAGATAAGCTATACACATTTCCCCATTTGTGGAGTGAATGGAAGAGAAACCAGTAGGTATGGTAAAGTTGTGACTGCGCAGTATGCATGAATGAACTGTAGATACTGAGTTCTACCAAGTTTGTCAAATGTCAATCACTGGGCCAAAACATCCCAATGACAATCGCCCAACGTGGGGCTCGAACCCACGACCCTGAGATTAAGAGTCTCATGCTCTACCGACTGAGCTAGCCGGGCAACGACTATAGCACTTTCATGGCCTCTTACAGCCAACTGACTCCAAACACTTTTTGCTAGCACTGGCATTGCATGCAAGGAGTCACATGCTACAGTTTCACCAGTGTTGCCTTCGATAGCTCAGTTGGTAGAGCGGAGGACTGTAGGACCAAAATAGCAATCCTGAGGTCGCTGGTTCAATTCCGGCTCGAAGGATGACCTTTTTTTGGGGGAAGTCCTTTAGGCACCTTGCATTTATCTTTCATGTCTCCATCGGGCTGCTGCGGGTGCACTCAGCATGTGGTCTCTGTGGCGCAATCGGTTAGCGCGTTCGGCTGTTAACCGAAAGGTTGGTGGTTCGAGCCCACCCAGGGACGCTCATATTTTCTCATTACTCCAGCAGGGCCCGAAGGCCAAGTCTAAAACGAACCCGGGAAGGCAAAGCGTGTCCTTTGGTTCACCTCAGATGGCCGGCAACTGAGCATTCGGCAAGCATACACTAGTCATCCTGGCAAATATACAAGTCATTTGCCACATTCAGTTGGACTTGTTCTGTAATGTTGAAGATGTCTCGTAGTTTATCAAAACCCTTCTTTGGCTCCGGTCAGTCTCAGGAAGAAACCCCAGCACTTCTATTCACACCTTAAGACTTGAAGTGGTACTTGAAGTGGGCGGTGTTAAGACAAAGGCTGGGCAAGGAAAGTACTTGGTCAGGCTTTAGTTCTTTTTGGCTGTCAAGAGTCTTACCTCATTTCAGTTGCTTCCCCGCAGTCTCAATAGCCTCTGCAAAGTGTATACAAGTAAAAAGGCATGTGATAATCTGGGGCATGATTGTTTCTTCTGGCTCTAACTTCAGTCCACATACTTTGTTGACAAATTCTTTAGCATTCTTAAAAATGATGCAATATGATGCCAGCTAAGGGTGTTAGGATTTTATCCAGATACTTAGCAATGTTGTGTGTGAACGAGTCGATTCTTTGTGAATCAGTAGTTAAAATGGCTAAACCTTGTCCCTGGGTAATGCTGTACTTCCTGAGCGAGGTAAAGCATAAGGCCGGAAGCCTTTTTGAATGCTGAAGAAAATCTCCACAGTTGTCGCGAAGCCAGGACATCTTGGGAGCTTTCTTCAAGGACCTGGCAAACTAGGGTCTTTTGTTAAGGCCGCTTTGCATGGCCGAAAAAAGGAAGAGATTGCGTTGGCCGGGAATCGAACCCGGGTCAACTGCTTGGAAGGCAGCTATGCTCACCACTATACCACCAACGCCAGGCTGTGCTGTGCCGGTGCTGCTATCTCCATCCAATTATTGGCACACATGGCGCTGACTGGAGAAAGCCCCCAGCGCAAGGTCGACTTGCCGCTATAGGAATTGACCACTAGGAAGATAAGCTATACACATTTCCCCATTTGTGGAGTGAATGGAAGAGAAACCAGTAGGTATGGTAAAGTTGTGACTGCGCAGTATGCATGAATGAACTGTAGATACTGAGTTCTACCAAGTTTGTCAAATGTCAATCACTGGGCCAAAACATCCCAATGACAATCGCCCAACGTGGGGCTCGAACCCACGACCCTGAGATTAAGAGTCTCATGCTCTACCGACTGAGCTAGCCGGGCAACGACTATAGCACTTTCATGGCCTCTTACAGCCAACTGACTCCAAACACTTTTTGCTAGCACTGGCATTGCATGCAAGGAGTCACATGCTACAGTTTCACCAGTGTTGCCTTCGATAGCTCAGTTGGTAGAGCGGAGGACTGTAGGACCAAAATAGCAATCCTTAGGTCGCTGGTTCAATTCCGGCTCGAAGGATGACCTTTTTTTGGGGGAAGTCCTTTAGGCACCTTGCATTTATCTTTCATGTCTCCATCGGGCTGCTGCGGGTGCACTCAGCATGTGGTCTCTGTGGCGCAATCGGTTAGCGCGTTCGGCTGTTAACCGAAAGGTTGGTGGTTCGAGCCCACCCAGGGACGCTCATATTTTCTCATTACTCCAGCAGGGCCCGAAGGCCAAGTCTAAAACGAACCCGGGAAGGCAAAGCGTGTCCTTTGGTTCACCTCAGATGGCCGGCAACTGAGCATTCGGCAAGCATACACTAGTCATCCTGGCAAATATACAAGTCATTTGCCACATTCAGTTGGACTTGTTCTGTAATGTTGAAGATGTCTCGTAGTTTATCAAAACCCTTCTTTGGCTCCGGTCAGTCTCAGGAAGAAACCCCAGCACTTCTATTCACACCTTAAGACTTGAAGTGGTACTTGAAGTGGGCGGTGTTAAGACAAAGGCTGGGCAAGGAAAGTACTTGGTCAGGCTTTAGTTCTTTTTGGCTGTCAAGAGTCTTACCTCATTTCAGTTGCTTCCCCGCAGTCTCAATAGCCTCTGCAAAGTGTATACAAGTAAAAAGGCATGTGATAATCTGGGGCATGATTGTTTCTTCTGGCTCTAACTTCAGTCCACATACTTTGTTGACAAATTCTTTAGCATTCTTAAAAATGATGCAATATGATGCCAGCTAAGGGTGTTAGGATTTTATCCAGATACTTAGCAATGTTGTGTGTGAACGAGTCGATTCTTTGTGAATCAGTAGTTAAAATGGCTAAACCTTGTCCCTGGGTAATGCTGTACTTCCTGAGCGAGGTAAAGCATAAGGCCGGAGCCTTTTTGAATGCTGAAGAAAATCTCCACAGTTGTCGCGAAGCCAGGACATCTTGGGAGCTTTCTTCAAGGACCTGGCAAACTAGGGTCTTTTGTTAAGGCCGCTTTGCATGGCCGAAAAAAGGAAGAGATTGCGTTGGCCGGGAATCGAACCCGGGTCAACTGCTTGGAAGGCAGCTATGCTCACCACTATACCACCAACGCCAGGCTGTGCTGTGCCGGTGCTGCTATCTCCATCCAATTATTGGCACACATGGCGCTGACTGGAGAAAGCCCCCAGCGCAAGGTCGACTTGCCGCTATAGGAATTGACCACTAGGAAGATAAGCTATACACATTTCCCCATTTGTGGAGTGAATGGAAGAGAAACCAGTAGGTATGGTAAAGTTGTGACTGCGCAGTATGCATGAATGAACTGTAGATACTGAGTTCTACCAAGTTTGTCAAATGTCAATCACTGGGCCAAAACATCCCAATGACAATCGCCCAACGTGGGGCTCGAACCCACGACCCTGAGATTAAGAGTCTCATGCTCTACCGACTGAGCTAGCCGGGCAACGACTATAGCACTTTCATGGCCTCTTACAGCCAACTGACTCCAAACACTTTTTGCTAGCACTGGCATTGCATGCAAGGAGTCACATGCTACAGTTTCACCAGTGTTGCCTTCGATAGCTCAGTTGGTA
>NW_028119853.1:10000-32500 GCF_965119305.1 Pelophylax lessonae
AGCCTTTTTGAATGCTGAAGAAAATCTCCACAGTTGTCGCGAAGCCAGGACATCTTGGGAGCTTTCTTCAAGGACCTGGCAAACTAGGGTCTTTTGTTAAGGCCGCTTTGCATGGCCGAAAAAAGGAAGAGATTGCGTTGGCCGGGAATCGAACCCGGGTCAACTGCTTGGAAGGCAGCTATGCTCACCACTATACCACCAACGCCAGGCTGTGCTGTGCCGGTGCTGCTATCTCCATCCAATTATTGGCACACATGGCGCTGACTGGAGAAAGCCCCCAGCGCAAGGTCGACTTGCCGCTATAGGAATTGACCACTAGGAAGATAAGCTATACACATTTCCCCATTTGTGGAGTGAATGGAAGAGAAACCAGTAGGTATGGTAAAGTTGTGACTGCGCAGTATGCATGAATGAACTGTAGATACTGAGTTCTACCAAGTTTGTCAAATGTCAATCACTGGGCCAAAACATCCCAATGACAATCGCCCAACGTGGGGCTCGAACCCACGACCCTGAGATTAAGAGTCTCATGCTCTACCGACTGAGCTAGCCGGGCAACGACTATAGCACTTTCATGGCCTCTTACAGCCAACTGACTCCAAACACTTTTTGCTAGCACTGGCATTGCATGCAAGGAGTCACATGCTACAGTTTCACCAGTGTTGCCTTCGATAGCTCAGTTGGTAGAGCGGAGGACTGTAGGACCAAAATAGCAATCCTGAGGTCGCTGGTTCAATTCCGGCTCGAAGGATGACCTTTTTTTGGGGGAAGTCCTTTAGGCACCTTGCATTTATCTTTCATGTCTCCATCGGGCTGCTGCGGGTGCACTCAGCATGTGGTCTCTGTGGCGCAATCGGTTAGCGCGTTCGGCTGTTAACCGAAAGGTTGGTGGTTCGAGCCCACCCAGGGACGCTCATATTTTCTCATTACTCCAGCAGGGCCCGAAGGCCAAGTCTAAAACGAACCCGGGAAGGCAAAGCGTGTCCTTTGGTTCACCTCAGATGGCCGGCAACTGAGCATTCGGCAAGCATACACTAGTCATCCTGGCAAATATACAAGTCATTTGCCACATTCAGTTGGACTTGTTCTGTAATGTTGAAGATGTCTCGTAGTTTATCAAAACCCTTCTTTGGCTCCGGTCAGTCTCAGGAAGAAACCCCAGCACTTCTATTCACACCTTAAGACTTGAAGTGGTACTTGAAGTGGGCGGTGTTAAGACAAAGGCTGGGCAAGGAAAGTACTTGGTCAGGCTTTAGTTCTTTTTGGCTGTCAAGAGTCTTACCTCATTTCAGTTGCTTCCCCGCAGTCTCAATAGCCTCTGCAAAGTGTATACAAGTAAAAAGGCATGTGATAATCTGGGGCATGATTGTTTCTTCTGGCTCTAACTTCAGTCCACATACTTTGTTGACAAATTCTTTAGCATTCTTAAAAATGATGCAATATGATGCCAGCTAAGGGTGTTAGGATTTTATCCAGATACTTAGCAATGTTGTGTGTGAACGAGTCGATTCTTTGTGAATCAGTAGTTAAAATGGCTAAACCTTGTCCCTGGGTAATGCTGTACTTCCTGAGCGAGGTAAAGCATAAGGCCGGAAGCCTTTTTGAATGCTGAAGAAAATCTCCACAGTTGTCGCGAAGCCAGGACATCTTGGGAGCTTTCTTCAAGGACCTGGCAAACTAGGGTCTTTTGTTAAGGCCGCTTTGCATGGCCGAAAAAAGGAAGAGATTGCGTTGGCCGGGAATCGAACCCGGGTCAACTGCTTGGAAGGCAGCTATGCTCACCACTATACCACCAACGCCAGGCTGTGCTGTGCCGGTGCTGCTATCTCCATCCAATTATTGGCACACATGGCGCTGACTGGAGAAAGCCCCCAGCGCAAGGTCGACTTGCCGCTATAGGAATTGACCACTAGGAAGATAAGCTATACACATTTCCCCATTTGTGGAGTGAATGGAAGAGAAACCAGTAGGTATGGTAAAGTTGTGACTGCGCAGTATGCATGAATGAACTGTAGATACTGAGTTCTACCAAGTTTGTCAAATGTCAATCACTGGGCCAAAACATCCCAATGACAATCGCCCAACGTGGGGCTCGAACCCACGACCCTGAGATTAAGAGTCTCATGCTCTACCGACTGAGCTAGCCGGGCAACGACTATAGCACTTTCATGGCCTCTTACAGCCAACTGACTCCAAACACTTTTTGCTAGCACTGGCATTGCATGCAAGGAGTCACATGCTACAGTTTCACCAGTGTTGCCTTCGATAGCTCAGTTGGTAGAGCGGAGGACTGTAGGACCAAAATAGCAATCCTTAGGTCGCTGGTTCAATTCCGGCTCGAAGGATGACCTTTTTTTGGGGGAAGTCCTTTAGGCACCTTGCATTTATCTTTCATGTCTCCATCGGGCTGCTGCGGGTGCACTCAGCATGTGGTCTCTGTGGCGCAATCGGTTAGCGCGTTCGGCTGTTAACCGAAAGGTTGGTGGTTCGAGCCCACCCAGGGACGCTCATATTTTCTCATTACTCCAGCAGGGCCCGAAGGCCAAGTCTAAAACGAACCCGGGAAGGCAAAGCGTGTCCTTTGGTTCACCTCAGATGGCCGGCAACTGAGCATTCGGCAAGCATACACTAGTCATCCTGGCAAATATACAAGTCATTTGCCACATTCAGTTGGACTTGTTCTGTAATGTTGAAGATGTCTCGTAGTTTATCAAAACCCTTCTTTGGCTCCGGTCAGTCTCAGGAAGAAACCCCAGCACTTCTATTCACACCTTAAGACTTGAAGTGGTACTTGAAGTGGGCGGTGTTAAGACAAAGGCTGGGCAAGGAAAGTACTTGGTCAGGCTTTAGTTCTTTTTGGCTGTCAAGAGTCTTACCTCATTTCAGTTGCTTCCCCGCAGTCTCAATAGCCTCTGCAAAGTGTATACAAGTAAAAAGGCATGTGATAATCTGGGGCATGATTGTTTCTTCTGGCTCTAACTTCAGTCCACATACTTTGTTGACAAATTCTTTAGCATTCTTAAAAATGATGCAATATGATGCCAGCTAAGGGTGTTAGGATTTTATCCAGATACTTAGCAATGTTGTGTGTGAACGAGTCGATTCTTTGTGAATCAGTAGTTAAAATGGCTAAACCTTGTCCCTGGGTAATGCTGTACTTCCTGAGCGAGGTAAAGCATAAGGCCGGAGCCTTTTTGAATGCTGAAGAAAATCTCCACAGTTGTCGCGAAGCCAGGACATCTTGGGAGCTTTCTTCAAGGACCTGGCAAACTAGGGTCTTTTGTTAAGGCCGCTTTGCATGGCCGAAAAAAGGAAGAGATTGCGTTGGCCGGGAATCGAACCCGGGTCAACTGCTTGGAAGGCAGCTATGCTCACCACTATACCACCAACGCCAGGCTGTGCTGTGCCGGTGCTGCTATCTCCATCCAATTATTGGCACACATGGCGCTGACTGGAGAAAGCCCCCAGCGCAAGGTCGACTTGCCGCTATAGGAATTGACCACTAGGAAGATAAGCTATACACATTTCCCCATTTGTGGAGTGAATGGAAGAGAAACCAGTAGGTATGGTAAAGTTGTGACTGCGCAGTATGCATGAATGAACTGTAGATACTGAGTTCTACCAAGTTTGTCAAATGTCAATCACTGGGCCAAAACATCCCAATGACAATCGCCCAACGTGGGGCTCGAACCCACGACCCTGAGATTAAGAGTCTCATGCTCTACCGACTGAGCTAGCCGGGCAACGACTATAGCACTTTCATGGCCTCTTACAGCCAACTGACTCCAAACACTTTTTGCTAGCACTGGCATTGCATGCAAGGAGTCACATGCTACAGTTTCACCAGTGTTGCCTTCGATAGCTCAGTTGGTAGAGCGGAGGACTGTAGGACCAAAATAGCAATCCTGAGGTCGCTGGTTCAATTCCGGCTCGAAGGATGACCTTTTTTTGGGGGAAGTCCTTTAGGCACCTTGCATTTATCTTTCATGTCTCCATCGGGCTGCTGCGGGTGCACTCAGCATGTGGTCTCTGTGGCGCAATCGGTTAGCGCGTTCGGCTGTTAACCGAAAGGTTGGTGGTTCGAGCCCACCCAGGGATGCTCATATTTTCTCATTACTCCAGCAGGGCCCGAAGGCCAAGTCTAAAACGAACCCGGGAAGGCAAAGCGTGTCCTTTGGTTCACCTCAGATGGCCGGCAACTGAGCATTCGGCAAGCATACACTAGTCATCCTGGCAAATATACAAGTCATTTGCCACATTCAGTTGGACTTGTTCTGTAATGTTGAAGATGTCTCGTAGTTTATCAAAACCCTTCTTTGGCTCCGGTCAGTCTCAGGAAGAAACCCCAGCACTTCTATTCACACCTTAAGACTTGAAGTGGTACTTGAAGTGGGCGGTGTTAAGACAAAGGCTGGGCAAGGAAAGTACTTGGTCAGGCTTTAGTTCTTTTTGGCTGTCAAGAGTCTTACCTCATTTGGTTCACCTCAGATGGCCGGCAACTGAGCATTCGGCAAGCATACACTAGTCATCCTGGCAAATATACAAGTCATTTGCCACATTCAGTTGGACTTGTTCTGTAATGTTGAAGATGTCTCGTAGTTTATCAAAACCCTTCTTTGGCTCCGGTCAGTCTCAGGAAGAAACCCCAGCACTTCTATTCACACCTTAAGACTTGAAGTGGTACTTGAAGTGGGCGGTGTTAAGACAAAGGCTGGGCAAGGAAAGTACTTGGTCAGGCTTTAGTTCTTTTTGGCTGTCAAGAGTCTTACCTCATTTCAGTTGCTTCCCCGCAGTCTCAATAGCCTCTGCAAAGTGTATACAAGTAAAAAGGCATGTGATAATCTGGGGCATGATTGTTTCTTCTGGCTCTAACTTCAGTCCACATACTTTGTTGACAAATTCTTTAGCATTCTTAAAAATGATGCAATATGATGCCAGCTAAGGGTGTTAGGATTTTATCCAGATACTTAGCAATGTTGTGTGTGAACGAGTCGATTCTTTGTGAATCAGTAGTTAAAATGGCTAAACCTTGTCCCTGGGTAATGCTGTACTTCCTGAGCGAGGTAAAGCATAAGGCCGGAGCCTTTTTGAATGCTGAAGAAAATCTCCACAGTTGTCGCGAAGCCAGGACATCTTGGGAGCTTTCTTCAAGGACCTGGCAAACTAGGGTCTTTTGTTAAGGCCGCTTTGCATGGCCGAAAAAAGGAAGAGATTGCGTTGGCCGGGAATCGAACCCGGGTCAACTGCTTGGAAGGCAGCTATGCTCACCACTATACCACCAACGCCAGGCTGTGCTGTGCCGGTGCTGCTATCTCCATCCAATTATTGGCACACATGGCGCTGACTGGAGAAAGCCCCCAGCGCAAGGTCGACTTGCCGCTATAGGAATTGACCACTAGGAAGATAAGCTATACACATTTCCCCATTTGTGGAGTGAATGGAAGAGAAACCAGTAGGTATGGTAAAGTTGTGACTGCGCAGTATGCATGAATGAACTGTAGATACTGAGTTCTACCAAGTTTGTCAAATGTCAATCACTGGGCCAAAACATCCCAATGACAATCGCCCAACGTGGGGCTCGAACCCACGACCCTGAGATTAAGAGTCTCATGCTCTACCGACTGAGCTAGCCGGGCAACGACTATAGCACTTTCATGGCCTCTTACAGCCAACTGACTCCAAACACTTTTTGCTAGCACTGGCATTGCATGCAAGGAGTCACATGCTACAGTTTCACCAGTGTTGCCTTCGATAGCTCAGTTGGTAGAGCGGAGGACTGTAGGACCAAAATAGCAATCCTTAGGTCGCTGGTTCAATTCCGGCTCGAAGGATGACCTTTTTTTGGGGGAAGTCCTTTAGGCACCTTGCATTTATCTTTCATGTCTCCATCGGGCTGCTGCGGGTGCACTCAGCATGTGGTCTCTGTGGCGCAATCGGTTAGCGCGTTCGGCTGTTAACCGAAAGGTTGGTGGTTCGAGCCCACCCAGGGACGCTCATATTTTCTCATTACTCCAGCAGGGCCCGAAGGCCAAGTCTAAAACGAACCCGGGAAGGCAAAGCGTGTCCTTTGGTTCACCTCAGATGGCCGGCAACTGAGCATTCGGCAAGCATACACTAGTCATCCTGGCAAATATACAAGTCATTTGCCACATTCAGTTGGACTTGTTCTGTAATGTTGAAGATGTCTCGTAGTTTATCAAAACCCTTCTTTGGCTCCGGTCAGTCTCAGGAAGAAACCCCAGCACTTCTATTCACACCTTAAGACTTGAAGTGGTACTTGAAGTGGGCGGTGTTAAGACAAAGGCTGGGCAAGGAAAGTACTTGGTCAGGCTTTAGTTCTTTTTGGCTGTCAAGAGTCTTACCTCATTTCAGATGCTTCCCCGCAGTCTCAATAGCCTCTGCAAAGTGTATACAAGTAAAAAGGCATGTGATAATATGGGGCATGATTGTTTCTTCTGGCTCTAACTTCAGTCCACATACTTTGTTGACAAATTCTTTAGCATTCTTAAAAATGATGCAATATGATGCCAGCTAAGGGTGTTAGGATTTTATCCAGATACTTAGCAATGTTGTGTGTGAACGAGTCGATTCTTTGTGAATCAGTAGTTAAAATGGCTAAACCTTGTCCCTGGGTAATGCTGTACTTCCTGAGCGAGGTAAAGCATAAGGCCGGAGCCTTTTTGAATGCTGAAGAAAATCTCCACAGTTGTCGCGAAGCCAGGACATCTTGGGAGCTTTCTTCAAGGACCTGGCAAACTAGGGTCTTTAGTTAAGGCCGCTTTGCATGGCCGAAAAAAGGAAGAGATTGCGTTGGCCGGGAATCGAACCCGGGTCAACTGCTTGGAAGGCAGCTATGCTCACCACTATACCACCAACGCCAGGATGTGCTGTGCCGGTGCTGCTATCTCCATCCAATTATTGGCACACATGGCGCTGACTGGAGAAAGCCCCCAGCGCAAGGTCGACTTGCCGCTATAGGAATTGACCACTAGGAAGATAAGCTATACACATTTCCCCATTTGTGGAGTGAATGGAAGAGAAACCAGTAGGTATGGTAAAGTTGTGACTGCGCAGTATGCATGAATGAACTGTAGATACTGAGTTCTACCAAGTTTGTCAAATGTCAATCACTGGGCCAAAACATCCCAATGACAATCGCCCAACGTGGGGCTCGAACCCACGACCCTGAGATTAAGAGTCTCATGCTCTACCGACTGAGCTAGCCGGGCAACGACTATAGCACTTTCATGGCCTCTTACAGCCAACTGACTCCAAACACTTTTTGCTAGCACTGGCATTGCATGCAAGGAGTCACATGCTACAGTTTCACCAGTGTTGCCTTCGATAGCTCAGTTGGTAGAGCGGAGGACTGTAGGACCAAAATAGCAATCCTTAGGTCGCTGGTTCAATTCCGGCTCGAAGGATGACCTTTTTTTGGGGGAAGTCCTTTAGGCACCTTGCATTTATCTTTCATGTCTCCATCGGGCTGCTGCGGGTGCACTCAGCATGTGGTCTCTGTGGCGCAATCGGTTAGCGCGTTCGGCTGTTAACCGAAAGGTTGGTGGTTCGAGCCCACCCAGGGACGCTCATATTTTCTCATTACTCCAGCAGGGCCCGAAGGCCAAGTCTAAAACGAACCCGGGAAGGCAAAGCGTGTCCTTTGGTTCACCTCAGATGGCCGGCAACTGAGCATTCGGCAAGCATACACTAGTCATCCTGGCAAATATACAAGTCATTTGCCACATTCAGTTGGACTTGTTCTGTAATGTTGAAGATGTCTCGTAGTTTATCAAAACCCTTCTTTGGCTCCGGTCAGTCTCAGGAAGAAACCCCAGCACTTCTATTCACACCTTAAGACTTGAAGTGGTACTTGAAGTGGGCGGTGTTAAGACAAAGGCTGGGCAAGGAAAGTACTTGGTCAGGCTTTAGTTCTTTTTGGCTGTCAAGAGTCTTACCTCATTTGGTTCACCTCAGATGGCCGGCAACTGAGCATTCGGCAAGCATACACTAGTCATCCTGGCAAATATACAAGTCATTTGCCACATTCAGTTGGACTTGTTCTGTAATGTTGAAGATGTCTCGTAGTTTATCAAAACCCTTCTTTGGCTCCGGTCAGTCTCAGGAAGAAACCCCAGCACTTCTATTCACACCTTAAGACTTGAAGTGGTACTTGAAGTGGGCGGTGTTAAGACAAAGGCTGGGCAAGGAAAGTACTTGGTCAGGCTTTAGTTCTTTTTGGCTGTCAAGAGTCTTACCTCATTTCAGATGCTTCCCCGCAGTCTCAATAGCCTCTGCAAAGTGTATACAAGTAAAAAGGCATGTGATAATCTGGGGCATGATTGTTTCTTCTGGCTCTAACTTCAGTCCACATACTTTGTTGACAAATTCTTTAGCATTCTTAAAAATGATGCAATATGATGCCAGCTAAGGGTGTTAGGATTTTATCCAGATACTTAGCAATGTTGTGTGTGAACGAGTCGATTCTTTGTGAATCAGTAGTTAAAATGGCTAAACCTTGTCCCTGGGTAATGCTGTACTTCCTGAGCGAGGTAAAGCATAAGGCCGGAGCCTTTTTGAATGCTGAAGAAAATCTCCACAGTTGTCGCGAAGCCAGGACATCTTGGGAGCTTTCTTCAAGGACCTGGCAAACTAGGGTCTTTAGTTAAGGCCGCTTTGCATGGCCGAAAAAAGGAAGAGATTGCGTTGGCCGGGAATCGAACCCGGGTCAACTGCTTGGAAGGCAGCTATGCTCACCACTATACCACCAACGCCAGGATGTGCTGTGCCGGTGCTGCTATCTCCATCCAATTATTGGCACACATGGCGCTGACTGGAGAAAGCCCCCAGCGCAAGGTCGACTTGCCGCTATAGGAATTGACCACTAGGAAGATAAGCTATACACATTTCCCCATTTGTGGAGTGAATGGAAGAGAAACCAGTAGGTATGGTAAAGTTGTGACTGCGCAGTATGCATGAATGAACTGTAGATACTGAGTTCTACCAAGTTTGTCAAATGTCAATCACTGGGCCAAAACATCCCAATGACAATCGCCCAACGTGGGGCTCGAACCCACGACCCTGAGATTAAGAGTCTCATGCTCTACCGACTGAGCTAGCCGGGCAACGACTATAGCACTTTCATGGCCTCTTACAGCCAACTGACTCCAAACACTTTTTGCTAGCACTGGCATTGCATGCAAGGAGTCACATGCTACAGTTTCACCAGTGTTGCCTTCGATAGCTCAGTTGGTAGAGCGGAGGACTGTAGGACCAAAATAGCAATCCTTAGGTCGCTGGTTCAATTCCGGCTCGAAGGATGACCTTTTTTTGGGGGAAGTCCTTTAGGCACCTTGCATTTATCTTTCATGTCTCCATCGGGCTGCTGCGGGTGCACTCAGCATGTGGTCTCTGTGGCGCAATCGGTTAGCGCGTTCGGCTGTTAACCGAAAGGTTGGTGGTTCGAGCCCACCCAGGGACGCTCATATTTTCTCATTACTCCAGCAGGGCCCGAAGGCCAAGTCTAAAACGAACCCGGGAAGGCAAAGCGTGTCCTTTGGTTCACCTCAGATGGCCGGCAACTGAGCATTCGGCAAGCATACACTAGTCATCCTGGCAAATATACAAGTCATTTGCCACATTCAGTTGGACTTGTTCTGTAATGTTGAAGATGTCTCGTAGTTTATCAAAACCCTTCTTTGGCTCCGGTCAGTCTCAGGAAGAAACCCCAGCACTTCTATTCACACCTTAAGACTTGAAGTGGTACTTGAAGTGGGCGGTGTTAAGACAAAGGCTGGGCAAGGAAAGTACTTGGTCAGGCTTTAGTTCTTTTTGGCTGTCAAGAGTCTTACCTCATTTGGTTCACCTCAGATGGCCGGCAACTGAGCATTCGGCAAGCATACACTAGTCATCCTGGCAAATATACAAGTCATTTGCCACATTCAGTTGGACTTGTTCTGTAATGTTGAAGATGTCTCGTAGTTTATCAAAACCCTTCTTTGGCTCCGGTCAGTCTCAGGAAGAAACCCCAGCACTTCTATTCACACCTTAAGACTTGAAGTGGTACTTGAAGTGGGCGGTGTTAAGACAAAGGCTGGGCAAGGAAAGTACTTGGTCAGGCTTTAGTTCTTTTTGGCTGTCAAGAGTCTTACCTCATTTCAGTTGCTTCCCCGCAGTCTCAATAGCCTCTGCAAAGTGTATACAAGTAAAAAGGCATGTGATAATCTGGGGCATGATTGTTTCTTCTGGCTCTAACTTCAGTCCACATACTTTGTTGACAAATTCTTTAGCATTCTTAAAAATGATGCAATATGATGCCAGCTAAGGGTGTTAGGATTTTATCCAGATACTTAGCAATGTTGTGTGTGAACGAGTCGATTCTTTGTGAATCAGTAGTTAAAATGGCTAAACCTTGTCCCTGGGTAATGCTGTACTTCCTGAGCGAGGTAAAGCATAAGGCCGGAGCCTTTTTGAATGCTGAAGAAAATCTCCACAGTTGTCGCGAAGCCAGGACATCTTGGGAGCTTTCTTCAAGGACCTGGCAAACTAGGGTCTTTTGTTAAGGCCGCTTTGCATGGCCGAAAAAAGGAAGAGATTGCGTTGGCCGGGAATCGAACCCGGGTCAACTGCTTGGAAGGCAGCTATGCTCACCACTATACCACCAACGCCAGGCTGTGCTGTGCCGGTGCTGCTATCTCCATCCAATTATTGGCACACATGGCGCTGACTGGAGAAAGCCCCCAGCGCAAGGTCGACTTGCCGCTATAGGAATTGACCACTAGGAAGATAAGCTATACACATTTCCCCATTTGTGGAGTGAATGGAAGAGAAACCAGTAGGTATGGTAAAGTTGTGACTGCGCAGTATGCATGAATGAACTGTAGATACTGAGTTCTACCAAGTTTGTCAAATGTCAATCACTGGGCCAAAACATCCCAATGACAATCGCCCAACGTGGGGCTCGAACCCACGACCCTGAGATTAAGAGTCTCATGCTCTACCGACTGAGCTAGCCGGGCAACGACTATAGCACTTTCATGGCCTCTTACAGCCAACTGACTCCAAACACTTTTTGCTAGCACTGGCATTGCATGCAAGGAGTCACATGCTACAGTTTCACCAGTGTTGCCTTCGATAGCTCAGTTGGTAGAGCGGAGGACTGTAGGACCAAAATAGCAATCCTTAGGTCGCTGGTTCAATTCCGGCTCGAAGGATGACCTTTTTTTGGGGGAAGTCCTTTAGGCACCTTGCATTTATCTTTCATGTCTCCATCGGGCTGCTGCGGGTGCACTCAGCATGTGGTCTCTGTGGCGCAATCGGTTAGCGCGTTCGGCTGTTAACCGAAAGGTTGGTGGTTCGAGCCCACCCAGGGACGCTCATATTTTCTCATTACTCCAGCAGGGCCCGAAGGCCAAGTCTAAAACGAACCCGGGAAGGCAAAGCGTGTCCTTTGGTTCACCTCAGATGGCCGGCAACTGAGCATTCGGCAAGCATACACTAGTCATCCTGGCAAATATACAAGTCATTTGCCACATTCAGTTGGACTTGTTCTGTAATGTTGAAGATGTCTCGTAGTTTATCAAAACCCTTCTTTGGCTCCGGTCAGTCTCAGGAAGAAACCCCAGCACTTCTATTCACACCTTAAGACTTGAAGTGGTACTTGAAGTGGGCGGTGTTAAGACAAAGGCTGGGCAAGGAAAGTACTTGGTCAGGCTTTAGTTCTTTTTGGCTGTCAAGAGTCTTACCTCATTTCAGTTGCTTCCCCGCAGTCTCAATAGCCTCTGCAAAGTGTATACAAGTAAAAAGGCATGTGATAATCTGGGGCATGATTGTTTCTTCTGGCTCTAACTTCAGTCCACATACTTTGTTGACAAATTCTTTAGCATTCTTAAAAATGATGCAATATGATGCCAGCTAAGGGTGTTAGGATTTTATCCAGATACTTAGCAATGTTGTGTGTGAACGAGTCGATTCTTTGTGAATCAGTAGTTAAAATGGCTAAACCTTGTCCCTGGGTAATGCTGTACTTCCTGAGCGAGGTAAAGCATAAGGCCGGAGCCTTTTTGAATGCTGAAGAAAATCTCCACAGTTGTCGCGAAGCCAGGACATCTTGGGAGCTTTCTTCAAGGACCTGGCAAACTAGGGTCTTTTGTTAAGGCCGCTTTGCATGGCCGAAAAAAGGAAGAGATTGCGTTGGCCGGGAATCGAACCCGGGTCAACTGCTTGGAAGGCAGCTATGCTCACCACTATACCACCAACGCCAGGCTGTGCTGTGCCGGTGCTGCTATCTCCATCCAATTATTGGCACACATGGCGCTGACTGGAGAAAGCCCCCAGCGCAAGGTCGACTTGCCGCTATAGGAATTGACCACTAGGAAGATAAGCTATACACATTTCCCCATTTGTGGAGTGAATGGAAGAGAAACCAGTAGGTATGGTAAAGTTGTGACTGCGCAGTATGCATGAATGAACTGTAGATACTGAGTTCTACCAAGTTTGTCAAATGTCAATCACTGGGCCAAAACATCCCAATGACAATCGCCCAACGTGGGGCTCGAACCCACGACCCTGAGATTAAGAGTCTCATGCTCTACCGACTGAGCTAGCCGGGCAACGACTATAGCACTTTCATGGCCTCTTACAGCCAACTGACTCCAAACACTTTTTGCTAGCACTGGCATTGCATGCAAGGAGTCACATGCTACAGTTTCACCAGTGTTGCCTTCGATAGCTCAGTTGGTAGAGCGGAGGACTGTAGGACCAAAATAGCAATCCTGAGGTCGCTGGTTCAATTCCGGCTCGAAGGATGACCTTTTTTTGGGGGAAGTCCTTTAGGCACCTTGCATTTATCTTTCATGTCTCCATCGGGCTGCTGCGGGTGCACTCAGCATGTGGTCTCTGTGGCGCAATCGGTTAGCGCGTTCGGCTGTTAACCGAAAGGTTGGTGGTTCGAGCCCACCCAGGGACGCTCATATTTTCTCATTACTCCAGCAGGGCCCGAAGGCCAAGTCTAAAACGAACCCGGGAAGGCAAAGCGTGTCCTTTGGTTCACCTCAGATGGCCGGCAACTGAGCATTCGGCAAGCATACACTAGTCATCCTGGCAAATATACAAGTCATTTGCCACATTCAGTTGGACTTGTTCTGTAATGTTGAAGATGTCTCGTAGTTTATCAAAACCCTTCTTTGGCTCCGGTCAGTCTCAGGAAGAAACCCCAGCACTTCTATTCACACCTTAAGACTTGAAGTGGTACTTGAAGTGGGCGGTGTTAAGACAAAGGCTGGGCAAGGAAAGTACTTGGTCAGGCTTTAGTTCTTTTTGGCTGTCAAGAGTCTTACCTCATTTCAGTTGCTTCCCCGCAGTCTCAATAGCCTCTGCAAAGTGTATACAAGTAAAAAGGCATGTGATAATCTGGGGCATGATTGTTTCTTCTGGCTCTAACTTCAGTCCACATACTTTGTTGACAAATTCTTTAGCATTCTTAAAAATGATGCAATATGATGCCAGCTAAGGGTGTTAGGATTTTATCCAGATACTTAGCAATGTTGTGTGTGAACGAGTCGATTCTTTGTGAATCAGTAGTTAAAATGGCTAAACCTTGTCCCTGGGTAATGCTGTACTTCCTGAGCGAGGTAAAGCATAAGGCCGGAAGCCTTTTTGAATGCTGAAGAAAATCTCCACAGTTGTCGCGAAGCCAGGACATCTTGGGAGCTTTCTTCAAGGACCTGGCAAACTAGGGTCTTTTGTTAAGGCCGCTTTGCATGGCCGAAAAAAGGAAGAGATTGCGTTGGCCGGGAATCGAACCCGGGTCAACTGCTTGGAAGGCAGCTATGCTCACCACTATACCACCAACGCCAGGCTGTGCTGTGCCGGTGCTGCTATCTCCATCCAATTATTGGCACACATGGCGCTGACTGGAGAAAGCCCCCAGCGCAAGGTCGACTTGCCGCTATAGGAATTGACCAATAGGAAGATAAGCTATACACATTTCCCCATTTGTGGAGTGAATGGAAGAGAAACCAGTAGGTATGGTAAAGTTGTGACTGCGCAGTATGCATGAATGAACTGTAGATACTGAGTTCTACCAAGTTTGTCAAATGTCAATCACTGGGCCAAAACATCCCAATGACAATCGCCCAACGTGGGGCTCGAACCCACGACCCTGAGATTAAGAGTCTCATGCTCTACCGACTGAGCTAGCCGGGCAACGACTATAGCACTTTCATGGCCTCTTACAGCCAACTGACTCCAAACACTTTTTGCTAGCACTGGCATTGCATGCAAGGAGTCACATGCTACAGTTTCACCAGTGTTGCCTTCGATAGCTCAGTTGGTAGAGCGGAGGACTGTAGGACCAAAATAGCAATCCTTAGGTCGCTGGTTCAATTCCGGCTCGAAGGATGACCTTTTTTTGGGGGAAGTCCTTTAGGCACCTTGCATTTATCTTTCATGTCTCCATCGGGCTGCTGCGGGTGCACTCAGCATGTGGTCTCTGTGGCGCAATCGGTTAGCGCGTTCGGCTGTTAACCGAAAGGTTGGTGGTTCGAGCCCACCCAGGGACGCTCATATTTTCTTATTACTCCAGCAGGGCCCGAAGGCCAAGTCTAAAACGAACCCGGGAAGGCAAAGCGTGTCCTTTGGTTCACCTCAGATGGCCGGCAACTGAGCATTCGGCAAGCATACACTAGTCATCCTGGCAAATATACAAGTCATTTGCCACATTCAGTTGGACTTGTTCTGTAATGTTGAAGATGTCTCGTAGTTTATCAAAACCCTTCTTTGGCTCCGGTCAGTCTCAGGAAGAAACCCCAGCACTTCTATTCACACCTTAAGACTTGAAGTGGTACTTGAAGTGGGCGGTGTTAAGACAAAGGCTGGGCAAGGAAAGTACTTGGTCAGGCTTTAAGCCCCGTACACACACGCAGATCGTCGTCATACAAATGTTCATCTTTTCTCCCCGGGATGTCGGTGTCTGTTGAAAAGTGCAAAGACAGCACAAGGACAGCACAAGAATTTTGTCTGCAGACTTCAGCTGACTGCAGAAGTGATGTCATGTAATGGTTAACTTTCCCTGTGTTTTTTATTTTCTGAGCATGCCCAGTCTTGCAAATCTGCGGTCTGTCGGCTGATTTCTGTACTGACAGGCAAACAATTGTCCGTTCTGGTGTCTGCAGACAAAAATTTTCATGTTTGCAAGAAAGACTCTTGTCCGCAGATTGTGTGCAGACATCTGTCGGAGGCACCATACTAACACGCATACAATCGGCAGATCTTTCGTCCGCAGACGTTTGTATGAAGACAATCTGCGTGTGTGTACGGGGCTTTAGTTCTTTTTGGCTGTCAAGAGTCTTACCTCATTTCAGTTGCTTCCCCGCAGTCTCAATAGCCTCTGCAAAGTGTATACAAGTAAAAAGGCATGTGATAATCTGGGGCATGATTGTTTCTTCTGGCTCTAACTTCAGTCCACATACTTTGTTGACAAATTCTTTAGCATTCTTAAAAATGATGCAATATGATGCCAGCTAAGGGTGTTAGGATTTTATCCAGATACTTAGCAATGTTGTGTGTGAACGAGTCGATTCTTTGTGAATCAGTAGTTAAAATGGCTAAACCTTGTCCCTGGGTAATGCTGTACTTCCTGAGCGAGGTAAAGCATAAGGCCGGAGCCTTTTTGAATGCTGAAGAAAATCTCCACAGTTGTCGCGAAGCCAGGACATCTTGGGAGCTTTCTTCAAGGACCTGGCAAACTAGGGTCTTTTGTTAAGGCCGCTTTGCATGGCCGAAAAAAGGAAGAGATTGCGTTGGCCGGGAATCGAACCCGGGTCAACTGCTTGGAAGGCAGCTATGCTCACCACTATACCACCAACGCCAGGCTGTGCTGTGCCGGTGCTGCTATCTCCATCCAATTATTGGCACACATGGCGCTGACTGGAGAAAGCCCCCAGCGCAAGGTCGACTTGCCGCTATAGGAATTGACCACTAGGAAGATAAGCTATACACATTTCCCCATTTGTGGAGTGAATGGAAGAGAAACCAGTAGGTATGGTAAAGTTGTGACTGCGCAGTATGCATGAATGAACTGTAGATACTGAGTTCTACCAAGTTTGTCAAATGTCAATCACTGGGCCAAAACATCCCAATGACAATCGCCCAACGTGGGGCTCGAACCCACGACCCTGAGATTAAGAGTCTCATGCTCTACCGACTGAGCTAGCCGGGCAACGACTATAGCACTTTCATGGCCTCTTACAGCCAACTGACTCCAAACACTTTTTGCTAGCACTGGCATTGCATGCAAGGAGTCACATGCTACAGTTTCACCAGTGTTGCCTTCGATAGCTCAGTTGGTAGAGCGGAGGACTGTAGGACCAAAATAGCAATCCTGAGGTCGCTGGTTCAATTCCGGCTCGAAGGATGACCTTTTTTTGGGGGAAGTCCTTTAGGCACCTTGCATTTATCTTTCATGTCTCCATCGGGCTGCTGCGGGTGCACTCAGCATGTGGTCTCTGTGGCGCAATCGGTTAGCGCGTTCGGCTGTTAACCGAAAGGTTGGTGGTTCGAGCCCACCCAGGGACGCTCATATTTTCTCATTACTCCAGCAGGGCCCGAAGGCCAAGTCTAAAACGAACCCGGGAAGGCAAAGCGTGTCCTTTGGTTCACCTCAGATGGCCGGCAACTGAGCATTCGGCAAGCATACACTAGTCATCCTGGCAAATATACAAGTCATTTGCCACATTCAGTTGGACTTGTTCTGTAATGTTGAAGATGTCTCGTAGTTTATCAAAACCCTTCTTTGGCTCCGGTCAGTCTCAGGAAGAAACCCCAGCACTTCTATTCACACCTTAAGACTTGAAGTGGTACTTGAAGTGGGCGGTGTTAAGACAAAGGCTGGGCAAGGAAAGTACTTGGTCAGGCTTTAGTTCTTTTTGGCTGTCAAGAGTCTTACCTCATTTCAGTTGCTTCCCCGCAGTCTCAATAGCCTCTGCAAAGTGTATACAAGTAAAAAGGCATGTGATAATCTGGGGCATGATTGTTTCTTCTGGCTCTAACTTCAGTCCACATACTTTGTTGACAAATTCTTTAGCATTCTTAAAAATGATGCAATATGATGCCAGCTAAGGGTGTTAGGATTTTATCCAGATACTTAGCAATGTTGTGTGTGAACGAGTCGATTCTTTGTGAATCAGTAGTTAAAATGGCTAAACCTTGTCCCTGGGTAATGCTGTACTTCCTGAGCGAGGTAAAGCATAAGGCCGGAGCCTTTTTGAATGCTGAAGAAAATCTCCACAGTTGTCGCGAAGCCAGGACATCTTGGGAGCTTTCTTCAAGGACCTGGCAAACTAGGGTCTTTTGTTAAGGCCGCTTTGCATGGCCGAAAAAAGGAAGAGATTGCGTTGGCCGGGAATCGAACCCGGGTCAACTGCTTGGAAGGCAGCTATGCTCACCACTATACCACCAACGCCAGGCTGTGCTGTGCCGGTGCTGCTATCTCCATCCAATTATTGGCACACATGGCGCTGACTGGAGAAAGCCCCCAGCGCAAGGTCGACTTGCCGCTATAGGAATTGACCACTAGGAAGATAAGCTATACACATTTCCCCATTTGTGGAGTGAATGGAAGAGAAACCAGTAGGTATGGTAAAGTTGTGACTGCGCAGTATGCATGAATGAACTGTAGATACTGAGTTCTACCAAGTTTGTCAAATGTCAATCACTGGGCCAAAACATCCCAATGACAATCGCCCAACGTGGGGCTCGAACCCACGACCCTGAGATTAAGAGTCTCATGCTCTACCGACTGAGCTAGCCGGGCAACGACTATAGCACTTTCATGGCCTCTTACAGCCAACTGACTCCAAACACTTTTTGCTAGCACTGGCATTGCATGCAAGGAGTCACATGCTACAGTTTCACCAGTGTTGCCTTCGATAGCTCAGTTGGTAGAGCGGAGGACTGTAGGACCAAAATAGCAATCCTTAGGTCGCTGGTTCAATTCCGGCTCGAAGGATGACCTTTTTTTGGGGGAAGTCCTTTAGGCACCTTGCATTTATCTTTCATGTCTCCATCGGGCTGCTGCGGGTGCACTCAGCATGTGGTCTCTGTGGCGCAATCGGTTAGCGCGTTCGGCTGTTAACCGAAAGGTTGGTGGTTCGAGCCCACCCAGGGACGCTCATATTTTCTCATTACTCCAGCAGGGCCCGAAGGCCAAGTCTAAAACGAACCCGGGAAGGCAAAGCGTGTCCTTTGGTTCACCTCAGATGGCCGGCAACTGAGCATTCGACAAGCATACACTAGTCATCCTGGCAAATATACAAGTCATTTGCCACATTCAGTTGGACTTGTTCTGTAATGTTGAAGATGTCTCGTAGTTTATCAAAACCCTTCTTTGGCTCCGGTCAGTCTCAGGAAGAAACCCCAGCACTTCTATTCACACCTTAAGACTTGAAGTGGTACTTGAAGTGGGCGGTGTTAAGACAAAGGCTGGGCAAGGAAAGTACTTGGTCAGGCTTTAGTTCTTTTTGGCTGTCAAGAGTCTTACCTCATTTGGTTCACCTCAGATGGCCGGCAACTGAGCATTCGGCAAGCATACACTAGTCATCCTGGCAAATATACAAGTCATTTGCCACATTCAGTTGGACTTGTTCTGTAATGTTGAAGATGTCTCGTAGTTTATCAAAACCCTTCTTTGGCTCCGGTCAGTCTCAGGAAGAAACCCCAGCACTTCTATTCACACCTTAAGACTTGAAGTGGTACTTGAAGTGGGCGGTGTTAAGACAAAGGCTGGGCAAGGAAAGTACTTGGTCAGGCTTTAGTTCTTTTTGGCTGTCAAGAGTCTTACCTCATTTCAGTTGCTTCCCCGCAGTCTCAATAGCCTCTGCAAAGTGTATACAAGTAAAAAGGCATGTGATAATCTGGGGCATGATTGTTTCTTCTGGCTCTAACTTCAGTCCACATACTTTGTTGACAAATTCTTTAGCATTCTTAAAAATGATGCAATATGATGCCAGCTAAGGGTGTTAGGATTTTATCCAGATACTTAGCAATGTTGTGTGTGAACGAGTCGATTCTTTGTGAATCAGTAGTTAAAATGGCTAAACCTTGTCCCTGGGTAATGCTGTACTTCCTGAGCGAGGTAAAGCATAAGGCCGGAGCCTTTTTGAATGCTGAAGAAAATCTCCACAGTTGTCGCGAAGCCAGGACATCTTGGGAGCTTTCTTCAAGGACCTGGCAAACTAGGGTCTTTTGTTAAGGCCGCTTTGCATGGCCGAAAAAAGGAAGAGATTGCGTTGGCCGGGAATCGAACCCGGGTCAACTGCTTGGAAGGCAGCTATGCTCACCACTATACCACCAACGCCAGGCTGTGCTGTGCCGGTGCTGCTATCTCCATCCAATTATTGGCACACATGGCGCTGACTGGAGAAAGCCCCCAGCGCAAGGTCGACTTGCCGCTATAGGAATTGACCACTAGGAAGATAAGCTATACACATTTCCCCATTTGTGGAGTGAATGGAAGAGAAACCAGTAGGTATGGTAAAGTTGTGACTGCGCAGTATGCATGAATGAACTGTAGATACTGAGTTCTACCAAGTTTGTCAAATGTCAATCACTGGGCCAAAACATCCCAATGACAATCGCCCAACGTGGGGCTCGAACCCACGACCCTGAGATTAAGAGTCTCATGCTCTACCGACTGAGCTAGCCGGGCAACGACTATAGCACTTTCATGGCCTCTTACAGCCAACTGACTCCAAACACTTTTTGCTAGCACTGGCATTGCATGCAAGGAGTCACATGCTACAGTTTCACCAGTGTTGCCTTCGATAGCTCAGTTGGTAGAGCGGAGGACTGTAGGACCAAAATAGCAATCCTTAGGTCGCTGGTTCAATTCCGGCTCGAAGGATGACCTTTTTTTGGGGGAAGTCCTTTAGGCACCTTGCATTTATCTTTCATGTCTCCATCGGGCTGCTGCGGGTGCACTCAGCATGTGGTCTCTGTGGCGCAATCGGTTAGCGCGTTCGGCTGTTAACCGAAAGGTTGGTGGTTCGAGCCCACCCAGGGACGCTCATATTTTCTCATTACTCCAGCAGGGCCCGAAGGCCAAGTCTAAAACGAACCCGGGAAGGCAAAGCGTGTCCTTTGGTTCACCTCAGATGGCCGGCAACTGAGCATTCGGCAAGCATACACTAGTCATCCTGGCAAATATACAAGTCATTTGCCACATTCAGTTGGACTTGTTCTGTAATGTTGAAGATGTCTCGTAGTTTATCAAAACCCTTCTTTGGCTCCGGTCAGTCTCAGGAAGAAACCCCAGCACTTCTATTCACACCTTAAGACTTGAAGTGGTACTTGAAGTGGGCGGTGTTAAGACAAAGGCTGGGCAAGGAAAGTACTTGGTCAGGCTTTAGTTCTTTTTGGCTGTCAAGAGTCTTACCTCATTTCAGTTGCTTCCCCGCAGTCTCAATAGCCTCTGCAAAGTGTATACAAGTAAAAAGGCATGTGATAATCTGGGGCATGATTGTTTCTTCTGGCTCTAACTTCAGTCCACATACTTTGTTGACAAATTCTTTAGCATTCTTAAAAATGATGCAATATGATGCCAGCTAAGGGTGTTAGGATTTTATCCAGATACTTAGCAATGTTGTGTGTGAACGAGTCGATTCTTTGTGAATCAGTAGTTAAAATGGCTAAACCTTGTCCCTGGGTAATGCTGTACTTCCTGAGCGAGGTAAAGCATAAGGCCGGAGCCTTTTTGAATGCTGAAGAAAATCTCCACAGTTGTCGCGAAGCCAGGACATCTTGGGAGCTTTCTTCAAGGACCTGGCAAACTAGGGTCTTTAGTTAAGGCCGCTTTGCATGGCCGAAAAAAGGAAGAGATTGCGTTGGCCGGGAATCGAACCCGGGTCAACTGCTTGGAAGGCAGCTATGCTCACCACTATACCACCAACGCCAGGATGTGCTGTGCCGGTGCTGCTATCTCCATCCAATTATTGGCACACATGGCGCTGACTGGAGAAAGCCCCCAGCGCAAGGTCGACTTGCGGCTATAGGAATTGACCACTAGGAAGATAAGCTATACACATTTCCCCATTTGTGGAGTGAATGGAAGAGAAACCAGTAGGTATGGTAAAGTTGTGACTGCGCAGTATGCATGAATGAACTGTAGATACTGAGTTCTACCAAGTTTGTCAAATGTCAATCACTGGGCCAAAACATCCCAATGACAATCGCCCAACGTGGGGCTCGAACCCACGACCCTGAGATTAAGAGTCTCATGCTCTACCGACTGAGCTAGCCGGGCAACGACTATAGCACTTTCATGGCCTCTTACAGCCAACTGACTCCAAACACTTTTTGCTAGCACTGGCATTGCATGCAAGGAGTCACATGCTACAGTTTCACCAGTGTTGCCTTCGATAGCTCAGTTGGTAGAGCGGAGGACTGTAGGACCAAAATAGCAATCCTTAGGTCGCTGGTTCAATTCCGGCTCGAAGGATGACCTTTTTTTGGGGGAAGTCCTTTAGGCACCTTGCATTTATCTTTCATGTCTCCATCGGGCTGCTGCGGGTGCACTCAGCATGTGGTCTCTGTGGCGCAATCGGTTAGCGCGTTCGGCTGTTAACCGAAAGGTTGGTGGTTCGAGCCCACCCAGGGACGCTCATATTTTCTCATTACTCCAGCAGGGCCCGAAGGCCAAGTCTAAAACGAACCCGGGAAGGCAAAGCGTGTCCTTTGGTTCACCTCAGATGGCCGGCAACTGAGCATTCGGCAAGCATACACTAGTCATCCTGGCAAATATACAAGTCATTTGCCACATTCAGTTGGACTTGTTCTGTAATGTTGAAGATGTCTCGTAGTTTATCAAAACCCTTCTTTGGCTCCGGTCAGTCTCAGGAAGAAACCCCAGCACTTCTATTCACACCTTAAGACTTGAAGTGGTACTTGAAGTGGGCGGTGTTAAGACAAAGGCTGGGCAAGGAAAGTACTTGGTCAGGCTTTAGTTCTTTTTGGCTGTCAAGAGTCTTACCTCATTTGGTTCACCTCAGATGGCCGGCAACTGAGCATTCGGCAAGCATACACTAGTCATCCTGGCAAATATACAAGTCATTTGCCACATTCAGTTGGACTTGTTCTGTAATGTTGAAGATGTCTCGTAGTTTATCAAAACCCTTCTTTGGCTCCGGTCAGTCTCAGGAAGAAACCCCAGCACTTCTATTCACACCTTAAGACTTGAAGTGGTACTTGAAGTGGGCGGTGTTAAGACAAAGGCTGGGCAAGGAAAGTACTTGGTCAGGCTTTAGTTCTTTTTGGCTGTCAAGAGTCTTACCTCATTTCAGTTGCTTCCCCGCAGTCTCAATAGCCTCTGCAAAGTGTATACAAGTAAAAAGGCATGTGATAATCTGGGGCATGATTGTTTCTTCTGGCTCTAACTTCAGTCCACATACTTTGTTGACAAATTCTTTAGCATTCTTAAAAATGATGCAATATGATGCCAGCTAAGGGTGT
>NW_028119853.1:40000-52500 GCF_965119305.1 Pelophylax lessonae
AGATGGCCGGCAACTGAGCATTCGGCAAGCATACACTAGTCATCCTGGCAAATATACAAGTCATTTGCCACATTCAGTTGGACTTGTTCTGTAATGTTGAAGATGTCTCGTAGTTTATCAAAACCCTTCTTTGGCTCCGGTCAGTCTCAGGAAGAAACCCCAGCACTTCTATTCACACCTTAAGACTTGAAGTGGTACTTGAAGTGGGCGGTGTTAAGACAAAGGCTGGGCAAGGAAAGTACTTGGTCAGGCTTTAGTTCTTTTTGGCTGTCAAGAGTCTTACCTCATTTCAGTTGCTTCCCCGCAGTCTCAATAGCCTCTGCAAAGTGTATACAAGTAAAAAGGCATGTGATAATCTGGGGCATGATTGTTTCTTCTGGCTCTAACTTCAGTCCACACTTTGTTGACAAATTCTTTAGCATTCTTAAAAATGATGCAATATGATGCCAGCTAAGGGTGTTAGGATTTTATCCAGATACTTAGCAATGTTGTGTGTGAACGAGTCGATTCTTTGTGAATCAGTAGTTAAAATGGCTAAACCTTGTCCCTGGGTAATGCTGTACTTCCTGAGCGAGGTAAAGCATAAGGCCGGAGCCTTTTTGAATGCTGAAGAAAATCTCCACAGTTGTCGCGAAGCCAGGACATCTTGGGAGCTTTCTTCAAGGACCTGGCAAACTAGGGTCTTTTGTTAAGGCCGCTTTGCATGGCCGAAAAAAGGAAGAGATTGCGTTGGCCGGGAATCGAACCCGGGTCAACTGCTTGGAAGGCAGCTATGCTCACCACTATACCACCAACGCCAGGCTGTGCTGTGCCGGTGCTGCTATCTCCATCCAATTATTGGCACACATGGCGCTGACTGGAGAAAGCCCCCAGCGCAAGGTCGACTTGCCGCTATAGGAATTGACCACTAGGAAGATAAGCTATACACATTTCCCCATTTGTGGAGTGAATGGAAGAGAAACCAGTAGGTATGGTAAAGTTGTGACTGCGCAGTATGCATGAATGAACTGTAGATACTGAGTTCTACCAAGTTTGTCAAATGTCAATCACTGGGCCAAAACATCCCAATGACAATCGCCCAACGTGGGGCTCGAACCCACGACCCTGAGATTAAGAGTCTCATGCTCTACCGACTGAGCTAGCCGGGCAACGACTATAGCACTTTCATGGCCTCTTACAGCCAACTGACTCCAAACACTTTTTGCTAGCACTGGCATTGCATGCAAGGAGTCACATGCTACAGTTTCACCAGTGTTGCCTTCGATAGCTCAGTTGGTAGAGCGGAGGACTGTAGGACCAAAATAGCAATCCTGAGGTCGCTGGTTCAATTCCGGCTCGAAGGATGACCTTTTTTTGGGGGAAGTCCTTTAGGCACCTTGCATTTATCTTTCATGTCTCCATCGGGCTGCTGCGGGTGCACTCAGCATGTGGTCTCTGTGGCGCAATTGGTTAGCGCGTTCGGCTGTTAACCGAAAGGTTGGTGGTTCGAGCCCACCCAGGGACGCTCATATTTTCTCATTACTCCAGCAGGGCCCGAAGGCCAAGTCTAAAACGAACCCGGGAAGGCAAAGCGTGTCCTTTGGTTCACCTCAGATGGCCGGCAACTGAGCATTCGGCAAGCATACACTAGTCATCCTGGCAAATATACAAGTCATTTGCCACATTCAGTTGGACTTGTTCTGTAATGTTGAAGATGTCTCGTAGTTTATCAAAACCCTTCTTATGCTCCGGTCAGTCTCAGGAAGAAACCCCAGCACTTCTATTCACACCTTAAGACTTGAAGTGGTACTTGAAGTGGGCGGTGTTAAGACAAAGGCTGGGCAAGGAAAGTACTTGGTCAGGCTTTAGTTCTTTTTGGCTGTCAAGAGTCTTACCTCATTTCAGTTGCTTCCCCGCAGTCTCAATAGCCTCTGCAAAGTGTATACAAGTAAAAAGGCATGTGATAATCTGGGGCATGATTGTTTCTTCTGGCTCTAACTTCAGTCCACATACTTTGTTGACAAATTCTTTAGCATTCTTAAAAATGATGCAATATGATGCCAGCTAAGGGTGTTAGGATTTTATCCAGATACTTAGCAATGTTGTGTGTGAACGAGTCGATTCTTTGTGAATCAGTAGTTAAAATGGCTAAACCTTGTCCCTGGGTAATGCTGTACTTCCTGAGCGAGGTAAAGCATAAGGCCGGAAGCCTTTTTGAATGCTGAAGAAAATCTCCACAGTTGTCGCGAAGCCAGGACATCTTGGGAGCTTTCTTCAAGGACCTGGCAAACTAGGGTCTTTTGTTAAGGCCGCTTTGCATGGCCGAAAAAAGGAAGAGATTGCGTTGGCCGGGAATCGAACCCGGGTCAACTGCTTGGAAGGCAGCTATGCTCACCACTATACCACCAACGCCAGGCTGTGCTGTGCCGGTGCTGCTATCTCCATCCAATTATTGGCACACATGGCGCTGACTGGAGAAAGCCCCCAGCGCAAGGTCGACTTGCCGCTATAGGAATTGACCAATAGGAAGATAAGCTATACACATTTCCCCATTTGTGGAGTGAATGGAAGAGAAACCAGTAGGTATGGTAAAGTTGTGACTGCGCAGTATGCATGAATGAACTGTAGATACTGAGTTCTACCAAGTTTGTCAAATGTCAATCACTGGGCCAAAACATCCCAATGACAATCGCCCAACGTGGGGCTCGAACCCACGACCCTGAGATTAAGAGTCTCATGCTCTACCGACTGAGCTAGCCGGGCAACGACTATAGCACTTTCATGGCCTCTTACAGCCAACTGACTCCAAACACTTTTTGCTAGCACTGGCATTGCATGCAAGGAGTCACATGCTACAGTTTCACCAGTGTTGCCTTCGATAGCTCAGTTGGTAGAGCGGAGGACTGTAGGACCAAAATAGCAATCCTTAGGTCGCTGGTTCAATTCCGGCTCGAAGGATGACCTTTTTTTGGGGGAAGTCCTTTAGGCACCTTGCATTTATCTTTCATGTCTCCATCGGGCTGCTGCGGGTGCACTCAGCATGTGGTCTCTGTGGCGCAATCGGTTAGCGCGTTCGGCTGTTAACCGAAAGGTTGGTGGTTCGAGCCCACCCAGGGACGCTCATATTTTCTCATTACTCCAGCAGGGCCCGAAGGCCAAGTCTAAAACGAACCCGGGAAGGCAAAGCGTGTCCTTTGGTTCACCTCAGATGGCCGGCAACTGAGCATTCGGCAAGCATACACTAGTCATCCTGGCAAATATACAAGTCATTTGCCACATTCAGTTGGACTTGTTCTGTAATGTTGAAGATGTCTCGTAGTTTATCAAAACCCTTCTTTGGCTCCGGTCAGTCTCAGGAAGAAACCCCAGCACTTCTATTCACACCTTAAGACTTGAAGTGGTACTTGAAGTGGGCGGTGTTAAGACAAAGGCTGGGCAAGGAAAGTACTTGGTCAGGCTTTAGTTCTTTTTGGCTGTCAAGAGTCTTACCTCATTTCAGTTGCTTCCCCGCAGTCTCAATAGCCTCTGCAAAGTGTATACAAGTAAAAAGGCATGTGATAATCTGGGGCATGATTGTTTCTTCTGGCTCTAACTTCAGTCCACATACTTTGTTGACAAATTCTTTAGCATTCTTAAAAATGATGCAATATGATGCCAGCTAAGGGTGTTAGGATTTTATCCAGATACTTAGCAATGTTGTGTGTGAACGAGTCGATTCTTTGTGAATCAGTAGTTAAAATGGCTAAACCTTGTCCCTGGGTAATGCTGTACTTCCTGAGCGAGGTAAAGCATAAGGCCGGAGCCTTTTTGAATGCTGAAGAAAATCTCCACAGTTGTCGCGAAGCCAGGACATCTTGGGAGCTTTCTTCAAGGACCTGGCAAACTAGGGTCTTTTGTTAAGGCCGCTTTGCATGGCCGAAAAAAGGAAGAGATTGCGTTGGCCGGGAATCGAACCCGGGTCAACTGCTTGGAAGGCAGCTATGCTCACCACTATACCACCAACGCCAGGCTGTGCTGTGCCGGTGCTGCTATCTCCATCCAATTATTGGCACACATGGCGCTGACTGGAGAAAGCCCCCAGCGCAAGGTCGACTTGCCGCTATAGGAATTGACCACTAGGAAGATAAGCTATACACATTTCCCCATTTGTGGAGTGAATGGAAGAGAAACCAGTAGGTATGGTAAAGTTGTGACTGCGCAGTATGCATGAATGAACTGTAGATACTGAGTTCTACCAAGTTTGTCAAATGTCAATCACTGGGCCAAAACATCCCAATGACAATCGCCCAACGTGGGGCTCGAACCCACGACCCTGAGATTAAGAGTCTCATGCTCTACCGACTGAGCTAGCCGGGCAACGACTATAGCACTTTCATGGCCTCTTACAGCCAACTGACTCCAAACACTTTTTGCTAGCACTGGCATTGCATGCAAGGAGTCACATGCTACAGTTTCACCAGTGTTGCCTTCGATAGCTCAGTTGGTAGAGCGGAGGACTGTAGGACCAAAATAGCAATCCTTAGGTCGCTGGTTCAATTCCGGCTCGAAGGATGACCTTTTTTTGGGGGAAGTCCTTTAGGCACCTTGCATTTATCTTTCATGTCTCCATCGGGCTGCTGCGGGTGCACTCAGCATGTGGTCTCTGTGGCGCAATCGGTTAGCGCGTTCGGCTGTTAACCGAAAGGTTGGTGGTTCGAGCCCACCCAGGGACGCTCATATTTTCTCATTACTCCAGCAGGGCCCGAAGGCCAAGTCTAAAACGAACCCGGGAAGGCAAAGCGTGTCCTTTGGTTCACCTCAGATGGCCGGCAACTGAGCATTCGGCAAGCATACACTAGTCATCCTGGCAAATATACAAGTCATTTGCCACATTCAGTTGGACTTGTTCTGTAATGTTGAAGATGTCTCGTAGTTTATCAAAACCCTTCTTTGGCTCCGGTCAGTCTCAGGAAGAAACCCCAGCACTTCTATTCACACCTTAAGACTTGAAGTGGTACTTGAAGTGGGCGGTGTTAAGACAAAGGCTGGGCAAGGAAAGTACTTGGTCAGGCTTTAGTTCTTTTTGGCTGTCAAGAGTCTTACCTCATTTCAGTTGCTTCCCCGCAGTCTCAATAGCCTCTGCAAAGTGTATACAAGTAAAAAGGCATGTGATAATCTGGGGCATGATTGTTTCTTCTGGCTCTAACTTCAGTCCACATACTTTGTTGACAAATTCTTTAGCATTCTTAAAAATGATGCAATATGATGCCAGCTAAGGGTGTTAGGATTTTATCCAGATACTTAGCAATGTTGTGTGTGAACGAGTCGATTCTTTGTGAATCAGTAGTTAAAATGGCTAAACCTTGTCCCTGGGTAATGCTGTACTTCCTGAGCGAGGTAAAGCATAAGGCCGGAGCCTTTTTGAATGCTGAAGAAAATCTCCACAGTTGTCGCGAAGCCAGGACATCTTGGGAGCTTTCTTCAAGGACCTGGCAAACTAGGGTCTTTTGTTAAGGCCGCTTTGCATGGCCGAAAAAAGGAAGAGATTGCGTTGGCCGGGAATCGAACCCGGGTCAACTGCTTGGAAGGCAGCTATGCTCACCACTATACCACCAACGCCAGGCTGTGCTGTGCCGGTGCTGCTATCTCCATCCAATTATTGGCACACATGGCGCTGACTGGAGAAAGCCCCCAGCGCAAGGTCGACTTGCCGCTATAGGAATTGACCACTAGGAAGATAAGCTATACACATTTCCCCATTTGTGGAGTGAATGGAAGAGAAACCAGTAGGTATGGTAAAGTTGTGACTGCGCAGTATGCATGAATGAACTGTAGATACTGAGTTCTACCAAGTTTGTCAAATGTCAATCACTGGGCCAAAACATCCCAATGACAATCGCCCAACGTGGGGCTCGAACCCACGACCCTGAGATTAAGAGTCTCATGCTCTACCGACTGAGCTAGCCGGGCAACGACTATAGCACTTTCATGGCCTCTTACAGCCAACTGACTCCAAACACTTTTTGCTAGCACTGGCATTGCATGCAAGGAGTCACATGCTACAGTTTCACCAGTGTTGCCTTCGATAGCTCAGTTGGTAGAGCGGAGGACTGTAGGACCAAAATAGCAATCCTGAGGTCGCTGGTTCAATTCCGGCTCGAAGGATGACCTTTTTTTGGGGGAAGTCCTTTAGGCACCTTGCATTTATCTTTCATGTCTCCATCGGGCTGCTGCGGGTGCACTCAGCATGTGGTCTCTGTGGCGCAATCGGTTAGCGCGTTCGGCTGTTAACCGAAAGGTTGGTGGTTCGAGCCCACCCAGGGACGCTCATATTTTCTCATTACTCCAGCAGGGCCCGAAGGCCAAGTCTAAAACGAACCCGGGAAGGCAAAGCGTGTCCTTTGGTTCACCTCAGATGGCCGGCAACTGAGCATTCGGCAAGCATACACTAGTCATCCTGGCAAATATACAAGTCATTTGCCACATTCAGTTGGACTTGTTCTGTAATGTTGAAGATGTCTCGTAGTTTATCAAAACCCTTCTTTGGCTCCGGTCAGTCTCAGGAAGAAACCCCAGCACTTCTATTCACACCTTAAGACTTGAAGTGGTACTTGAAGTGGGCGGTGTTAAGACAAAGGCTGGGCAAGGAAAGTACTTGGTCAGGCTTTAGTTCTTTTTGGCTGTCAAGAGTCTTACCTCATTTCAGTTGCTTCCCCGCAGTCTCAATAGCCTCTGCAAAGTGTATACAAGTAAAAAGGCATGTGATAATCTGGGGCATGATTGTTTCTTCTGGCTCTAACTTCAGTCCACATACTTTGTTGACAAATTCTTTAGCATTCTTAAAAATGATGCAATATGATGCCAGCTAAGGGTGTTAGGATTTTATCCAGATACTTAGCAATGTTGTGTGTGAACGAGTCGATTCTTTGTGAATCAGTAGTTAAAATGGCTAAACCTTGTCCCTGGGTAATGCTGTACTTCCTGAGCGAGGTAAAGCATAAGGCCGGAGCCTTTTTGAATGCTGAAGAAAATCTCCACAGTTGTCGCGAAGCCAGGACATCTTGGGAGCTTTCTTCAAGGACCTGGCAAACTAGGGTCTTTTGTTAAGGCCGCTTTGCATGGCCGAAAAAAGGAAGAGATTGCGTTGGCCGGGAATCGAACCCGGGTCAACTGCTTGGAAGGCAGCTATGCTCACCACTATACCACCAACGCCAGGCTGTGCTGTGCCGGTGCTGCTATCTCCATCCAATTATTGGCACACATGGCGCTGACTGGAGAAAGCCCCCAGCGCAAGGTCGACTTGCCGCTATAGGAATTGACCACTAGGAAGATAAGCTATACACATTTCCCCATTTGTGGAGTGAATGGAAGAGAAACCAGTAGGTATGGTAAAGTTGTGACTGCGCAGTATGCATGAATGAACTGTAGATACTGAGTTCTACCAAGTTTGTCAAATGTCAATCACTGGGCCAAAACATCCCAATGACAATCGCCCAACGTGGGGCTCGAACCCACGACCCTGAGATTAAGAGTCTCATGCTCTACCGACTGAGCTAGCCGGGCAACGACTATAGCACTTTCATGGCCTCTTACAGCCAACTGACTCCAAACACTTTTTGCTAGCACTGGCATTGCATGCAAGGAGTCACATGCTACCGTTTCACCAGTGTTGCCTTCGATAGCTCAGTTGGTAGAGCGGAGGACTGTAGGACCAAAATAGCAATCCTTAGGTCGCTGGTTCAATTCCGGCTCGAAGGATGACCTTTTTTTGGGGGAAGTCCTTTAGGCACCTTGCATTTATCTTTCATGTCTCCATCGGGCTGCTGCGGGTGCACTCAGCATGTGGTCTCTGTGGCGCAATCGGTTAGCGCGTTCGGCTGTTAACCGAAAGGTTGGTGGTTCGAGCCCACCCAGGGACGCTCATATTTTCTCATTACTCCAGCAGGGCCCGAAGGCCAAGTCTAAAACGAACCCGGGAAGGCAAAGCGTGTCCTTTGGTTCACCTCAGATGGCCGGCAACTGAGCATTCGGCAAGCATACACTAGTCATCCTGGCAAATATACAAGTCATTTGCCACATTCAGTTGGACTTGTTCTGTAATGTTGAAGATGTCTCGTAGTTTATCAAAACCCTTCTTTGGCTCCGGTCAGTCTCAGGAAGAAACCCCAGCACTTCTATTCACACCTTAAGACTTGAAGTGGTACTTGAAGTGGGCGGTGTTAAGACAAAGGCTGGGCAAGGAAAGTACTTGGTCAGGCTTTAGTTCTTTTTGGCTGTCAAGAGTCTTACCTCATTTGGTTCACCTCAGATGGCCGGCAACTGAGCATTCGGCAAGCATACACTAGTCATCCTGGCAAATATACAAGTCATTTGCCACATTCAGTTGGACTTGTTCTGTAATGTTGAAGATGTCTCGTAGTTTATCAAAACCCTTCTTTGGCTCCGGTCAGTCTCAGGAAGAAACCCCAGCACTTCTATTCACACCTTAAGACTTGAAGTGGTACTTGAAGTGGGCGGTGTTAAGACAAAGGCTGGGCAAGGAAAGTACTTGGTCAGGCTTTAGTTCTTTTTGGCTGTCAAGAGTCTTACCTCATTTCAGTTGCTTCCCCGCAGTCTCAATAGCCTCTGCAAAGTGTATACAAGTAAAAAGGCATGTGATAATCTGGGGCATGATTGTTTCTTCTGGCTCTAACTTCAGTCCACATACTTTGTTGACAAATTCTTTAGCATTCTTAAAAATGATGCAATATGATGCCAGCTAAGGGTGTTAGGATTTTATCCAGATACTTAGCAATGTTGTGTGTGAACGAGTCGATTCTTTGTGAATCAGTAGTTAAAATGGCTAAACCTTGTCCCTGGGTAATGCTGTACTTCCTGAGCGAGGTAAAGCATAAGGCCGGAGCCTTTTTGAATGCTGAAGAAAATCTCCACAGTTGTCGCGAAGCCAGGACATCTTGGGAGCTTTCTTCAAGGACCTGGCAAACTAGGGTCTTTTGTTAAGGCCGCTTTGCATGGCCGAAAAAAGGAAGAGATTGCGTTGGCCGGGAATCGAACCCGGGTCAACTGCTTGGAAGGCAGCTATGCTCACCACTATACCACCAACGCCAGGCTGTGCTGTGCCGGTGCTGCTATCTCCATCCAATTATTGGCACACATGGCGCTGACTGGAGAAAGCCCCCAGCGCAAGGTCGACTTGCCGCTATAGGAATTGACCACTAGGAAGATAAGCTATACACATTTCCCCATTTGTGGAGTGAATGGAAGAGAAACCAGTAGGTATGGTAAAGTTGTGACTGCGCAGTATGCATGAATGAACTGTAGATACTGAGTTCTACCAAGTTTGTCAAATGTCAATCACTGGGCCAAAACATCCCAATGACAATCGCCCAACGTGGGGCTCGAACCCACGACCCTGAGATTAAGAGTCTCATGCTCTACCGACTGAGCTAGCCGGGCAACGACTATAGCACTTTCATGGCCTCTTACAGCCAACTGACTCCAAACACTTTTTGCTAGCACTGGCATTGCATGCAAGGAGTCACATGCTACAGTTTCACCAGTGTTGCCTTCGATAGCTCAGTTGGTAGAGCGGAGGACTGTAGGACCAAAATAGCAATCCTTAGGTCGCTGGTTCAATTCCGGCTCGAAGGATGACCTTTTTTTGGGGGAAGTCCTTTAGGCACCTTGCATTTATCTTTCATGTCTCCATCGGGCTGCTGCGGGTGCACTCAGCATGTGGTCTCTGTGGCGCAATCGGTTAGCGCGTTCGGCTGTTAACCGAAAGGTTGGTGGTTCGAGCCCACCCAGGGACGCTCATATTTTCTCATTACTCCAGCAGGGCCCGAAGGCCAAGTCTAAAACGAACCCGGGAAGGCAAAGCGTGTCCTTTGGTTCACCTCAGATGGCCGGCAACTGAGCATTCGGCAAGCATACACTAGTCATCCTGGCAAATATACAAGTCATTTGCCACATTCAGTTGGACTTGTTCTGTAATGTTGAAGATGTCTCGTAGTTTATCAAAACCCTTCTTTGGCTCCGGTCAGTCTCAGGAAGAAACCCCAGCACTTCTATTCACACCTTAAGACTTGAAGTGGTACTTGAAGTGGGCGGTGTTAAGACAAAGGCTGGGCAAGGAAAGTACTTGGTCAGGCTTTAGTTCTTTTTGGCTGTCAAGAGTCTTACCTCATTTCAGTTGCTTCCCCGCAGTCTCAATAGCCTCTGCAAAGTGTATACAAGTAAAAAGGCATGTGATAATCTGGGGCATGATTGTTTCTTCTGGCTCTAACTTCAGTCCACATACTTTGTTGACAAATTCTTTAGCATTCTTAAAAATGATGCAATATGATGCCAGCTAAGGGTGTTAGGATTTTATCCAGATACTTAGCAATGTTGTGTGTGAACGAGTCGATTCTTTGTGAATCAGTAGTTAAAATGGCTAAACCATGTCCCTGGGTAATGCTGTACTTCCTGAGCGAGGTAAAGCATAAGGCCGGAGCCTTTTTGAATGCTGAAGAAAATCTCCACAGTTGTCGCGAAGCCAGGACATCTTGGGAGCTTTCTTCAAGGACCTGGCAAACTAGGGTCTTTAGTTAAGGCCGCTTTGCATGGCCGAAAAAAGGAAGAGATTGCGTTGGCCGGGAATCGAACCCGGGTCAACTGCTTGGAAGGCAGCTATGCTCACCACTATACCACCAACGCCAGGATGTGCTGTGCCGGTGCTGCTATCTCCATCCAATTATTGGCACACATGGCGCTGACTGGAGAAAGCCCCCAGCGCAAGGTCGACTTGCCGCTATAGGAATTGACCACTAGGAAGATAAGCTATACACATTTCCCCATTTGTGGAGTGAATGGAAGAGAAACCAGTAGGTATGGTAAAGTTGTGACTGCGCAGTATGCATGAATGAACTGTAGATACTGAGTTCTACCAAGTTTGTCAAATGTCAATCACTGGGCCAAAACATCCCAATGACAATCGCCCAACGTGGGGCTCGAACCCACGACCCTGAGATTAAGAGTCTCATGCTCTACCGACTGAGCTAGCCGGGCAACGACTATAGCACTTTCATGGCCTCTTACAGCCAACTGACTCCAAACACTTTTTGCTAGCACTGGCATTGCATGCAAGGAGTCACATGCTACAGTTTCACCAGTGTTGCCTTCGATAGCTCAGTTGGTAGAGCGGAGGACTGTAGGACCAAAATAGCAATCCTTAGGTCGCTGGTTCAATTCCGGCTCGAAGGATGACCTTTTTTTGGGGGAAGTCCTTTAGGCACCTTGCATTTATCTTTCATGTCTCCATCGGGCTGCTGCGGGTGCACTCAGCATGTGGTCTCTGTGGCGCAATCAGTTAGCGCGTTCGGCTGTTAACCGAAAGGTTGGTGGTTCGAGCCCACCCAGGGACGCTCATATTTTCTCATTACTCCAGCAGGGCCCGAAGGCCAAGTCTAAAACGAACCCGGGAAGGCAAAGCGTGTCCTTTGGTTCACCTCAGATGGCCGGCAACTGAGCATTCGGCAAGCATACACTAGTCATCCTGGCAAATATACAAGTCATTTGCCACATTCAGTTGGACTTGTTCTGTAATGTTGAAGATGTCTCGTAGTTTATCAAAACCCTTCTTTGGCTCCGGTCAGTCTCAGGAAGAAACCCCAGCACTTCTATTCACACCTTAAGACTTGAAGTGGTACTTGAAGTGGGCGGTGTTAAGACAAAGGCTGGGCAAGGAAAGTACTTGGTCAGGCTTTAGTTCTTTTTGGCTGTCAAGAGTCTTACCTCATTTCAGTTGCTTCCCCGCAGTCTCAATAGCCTCTGCAAAGTGTATACAAGTAAAAAGGCATGTGATAATCTGGGGCATGATTGTTTCTTCTGGCTCTAACTTCAGTCCACATACTTTGTTGACAAATTCTTTAGCATTCTTAAAAATGATGCAATATGATGCCAGCTAAGGGTGTTAGGATTTTATCCAGATACTTAGCAATGTTGTGTGTGAACGAGTCGATTCTTTGTGAATCAGTAGTTAAAATGGCTAAACCTTGTCCCTGGGTAATGCTGTACTTCCTGAGCGAGGTAAAGCATAAGGCCGGAGCCTTTTTGAATGCTGAAGAAAATCTCCACAGTTGTCGCGAAGCCAGGACATCTTGGGAGCTTTCTTCAAGGACCTGGCAAACTAGGGTCTTTAGTTAAGGCCGCTTTGCATGGCCGAAAAAAGGAAGAGATTGCGTTGGCCGGGAATCGAACCCGGGTCAACTGCTTGGAAGGCAGCTATGCTCACCACTATACCACCAACGCCAGGATGTGCTGTGCCGGTGCTGCTATCTCCATCCAATTATTGGCACACATGGCGCTGACTGGAGAAAGCCCCCAGCGCAAGGTCGACTTGCCGCTATAGGAATTGACCACTAGGAAGATAAGCTATACACATTTCCCCATTTGTGGAGTGAATGGAAGAGAAACCAGTAGGTATGGTAAAGTTGTGACTGCGCAGTATGCATGAATGAACTGTAGATACTGAGTTCTACCAAGTTTGTCAAATGTCAATC
>NW_028119853.1:60000-80000 GCF_965119305.1 Pelophylax lessonae
GCATAAGGCCGGAGCCTTTTTGAATGCTGAAGAAAATCTCCACAGTTGTCGCGAAGCCAGGACATCTTGGGAGCTTTCTTCAAGGACCTGGCAAACTAGGGTCTTTTGTTAAGGCCGCTTTGCATGGCCGAAAAAAGGAAGAGATTGCGTTGGCCGGGAATCGAACCCGGGTCAACTGCTTGGAAGGCAGCTATGCTCACCACTATACCACCAACGCCAGGCTGTGCTGTGCCGGTGCTGCTATCTCCATCCAATTATTGGCACACATGGCGCTGACTGGAGAAAGCCCCCAGCGCAAGGTCGACTTGCCGCTATAGGAATTGACCACTAGGAAGATAAGCTATACACATTTCCCCATTTGTGGAGTGAATGGAAGAGAAACCAGTAGGTATGGTAAAGTTGTGACTGCGCAGTATGCATGAATGAACTGTAGATACTGAGTTCTACCAAGTTTGTCAAATGTCAATCACTGGGCCAAAACATCCCAATGACAATCGCCCAACGTGGGGCTCGAACCCACGACCCTGAGATTAAGAGTCTCATGCTCTACCGACTGAGCTAGCCGGGCAACGACTATAGCACTTTCATGGCCTCTTACAGCCAACTGACTCCAAACACTTTTTGCTAGCACTGGCATTGCATGCAAGGAGTCACATGCTACAGTTCCACCAGTGTTGCCTTCGATAGCTCAGTTGGTAGAGCGGAGGACTGTAGGACCAAAATAGCAATCCTGAGCTCGCTGGTTCAATTCCGGCTCGAAGGATGACCTTTTTTTGGGGGAAGTCCTTTAGGCACCTTGCATTTATCTTTCATGTCTCCATCGGGCTGCTGCGGGTGCACTCAGCATGTGGTCTCTGTGGCGCAATCGGTTAGCGCGTTCGGCTGTTAACCGAAAGGTTGGTGGTTCGAGCCCACCCAGGGACGCTCATATTTTCTCATTACTCCAGCAGGGCCCGAAGGCCAAGTCTAAAACGAACCCGGGAAGGCAAAGCGTGTCCTTTGGTTCACCTCAGATGGCCGGCAACTGAGCATTCGGCAAGCATACACTAGTCATCCTGGCAAATATACAAGTCATTTGCCACATTCAGTTGGACTTGTTCTGTAATGTTGAAGATGTCTCGTAGTTTATCAAAACCCTTCTTTGGCTCCGGTCAGTCTCAGGAAGAAACCCCAGCACTTCTATTCACACCTTAAGACTTGAAGTGGTACTTGAAGTGGGCGGTGTTAAGACAAAGGCTGGGCAAGGAAAGTACTTGGTCAGGCTTTAGTTCTTTTTGGCTGTCAAGAGTCTTACCTCATTTCAGTTGCTTCCCCGCAGTCTCAATAGCCTCTGCAAAGTGTATACAAGTAAAAAGGCATGTGATAATCTGGGGCATGATTGTTTCTTCTGGCTCTAACTTCAGTCCACATACTTTGTTGACAAATTCTTTAGCATTCTTAAAAATGATGCAATATGATGCCAGCTAAGGGTGTTAGGATTTTATCCAGATACTTAGCAATGTTGTGTGTGAACGAGTCGATTCTTTGTGAATCAGTAGTTAAAATGGCTAAACCTTGTCCCTGGGTAATGCTGTACTTCCTGAGCGAGGTAAAGCATAAGGCCGGAAGCCTTTTTGAATGCTGAAGAAAATCTCCACAGTTGTCGCGAAGCCAGGACATCTTGGGAGCTTTCTTCAAGGACCTGGCAAACTAGGGTCTTTTGTTAAGGCCGCTTTGCATGGCCGAAAAAAGGAAGAGATTGCGTTGGCCGGGAATCGAACCCGGGTCAACTGCTTGGAAGGCAGCTATGCTCACCACTATACCACCAACGCCAGGCTGTGCTGTGCTGTGCCTGTGCTGTGCCTGTGCTGTGCCGGTGCTGCTATCTCCATCCAATTATTGGCACACATGGCGCTGACTGGAGAAAGCCCCCAGCGCAAGGTCGACTTGCCGCTATAGGAATTGACCACTAGGAAGATAAGCTATACATATTTCCCCATTTGTGGAGTGAATGGAAGAGAAACCAGTAGGTATGGTAAAGTTGTGACTGCGCAGTATGCATGAATGAACTGTAGATACTGAGTTCTACCAAGTTTGTCAAATGTCAATCACTGGGCCAAAACATCCCAATGACAATCGCCCAACGTGGGGCTCGAACCCACGACCCTGAGATTAAGAGTCTCATGCTCTACCGACTGAGCTAGCCGGGCAACGACTATAGCACTTTCATGGCCTCTTACAGCCAACTGACTCCAAACACTTTTTGCTAGCACTGGCATTGCATGCAAGGAGTCACATGCTACAGTTTCACCAGTGTTGCCTTCGATAGCTCAGTTGGTAGAGCGGAGGACTGTAGGACCAAAATAGCAATCCTTAGGTCGCTGGTTCAATTCCGGCTCGAAGGATGACCTTTTTTTGGGGGAAGTCCTTTAGGCACCTTGCATTTATCTTTCATGTCTCCATCGGGCTGCTGCGGGTGCACTCAGCATGTGGTCTCTGTGGCGCAATCGGTTAGCGCGTTCGGCTGTTAACCGAAAGGTTGGTGGTTCGAGCCCACCCAGGGACGCTCATATTTTCTCATTACTCCAGCAGGGCCCGAAGGCCAAGTCTAAAACGAACCCGGGAAGGCAAAGCGTGTCCTTTGGTTCACCTCAGATGGCCGGCAACTGAGCATTCGGCAAGCATACACTAGTCATCCTGGCAAATATACAAGTCATTTGCCACATTCAGTTGGACTTGTTCTGTAATGTTGAAGATGTCTCGTAGTTTATCAAAACCCTTCTTTGGCTCCGGTCAGTCTCAGGAAGAAACCCCAGCACTTCTATTCACACCTTAAGACTTGAAGTGGTACTTGAAGTGGGCGGTGTTAAGACAAAGGCTGGGCAAGGAAAGTACTTGGTCAGGCTTTAGTTCTTTTTGGCTGTCAAGAGTCTTACCTCATTTGGTTCACCTCAGATGGCCGGCAACTGAGCATTCGGCAAGCATACACTAGTCATCCTGGCAAATATACAAGTCATTTGCCACATTCAGTTGGACTTGTTCTGTAATGTTGAAGATGTCTCGTAGTTTATCAAAACCCTTCTTTGGCTCCGGTCAGTCTCAGGAAGAAACCCCAGCACTTCTATTCACACCTTAAGACTTGAAGTGGTACTTGAAGTGGGCGGTGTTAAGACAAAGGCTGGGCAAGGAAAGTACTTGGTCAGGCTTTAGTTCTTTTTGGCTGTCAAGAGTCTTACCTCATTTCAGTTGCTTCCCCGCAGTCTCAATAGCCTCTGCAAAGTGTATACAAGTAAAAAGGCATGTGATAATCTGGGGCATGATTGTTTCTTCTGGCTCTAACTTCAGTCCACATACTTTGTTGACAAATTCTTTAGCATTCTTAAAAATGATGCAATATGATGCCAGCTAAGGGTGTTAGGATTTTATCCAGATACTTAGCAATGTTGTGTGTGAACGAGTCGATTCTTTGTGAATCAGTAGTTAAAATGGCTAAACCTTGTCCCTGGGTAATGCTGTACTTCCTGAGCGAGGTAAAGCATAAGGCCGGAGCCTTTTTGAATGCTGAAGAAAATCTCCACAGTTGTCGCGAAGCCAGGACATCTTGGGAGCTTTCTTCAAGGACCTGGCAAACTAGGGTCTTTTGTTAAGGCCGCTTTGCATGGCCGAAAAAAGGAAGAGATTGCGTTGGCCGGGAATCGAACCCGGGTCAACTGCTTGGAAGGCAGCTATGCTCACCACTATACCACCAACGCCAGGCTGTGCTGTGCCGGTGCTGCTATCTCCATCCAATTATTGGCACACATGGCGCTGACTGGAGAAAGCCCCCAGCGCAAGGTCGACTTGCCGCTATAGGAATTGACCACTAGGAAGATAAGCTATACACATTTCCCCATTTGTGGAGTGAATGGAAGAGAAACCAGTAGGTATGGTAAAGTTGTGACTGCGCAGTATGCATGAATGAACTGTAGATACTGAGTTCTACCAAGTTTGTCAAATGTCAATCACTGGGCCAAAACATCCCAATGACAATCGCCCAACGTGGGGCTCGAACCCACGACCCTGAGATTAAGAGTCTCATGCTCTACCGACTGAGCTAGCCGGGCAACGACTATAGCACTTTCATGGCCTCTTACAGCCAACTGACTCCAAACACTTTTTGCTAGCACTGGCATTGCATGCAAGGAGTCACATGCTACAGTTTCACCAGTGTTGCCTTCGATAGCTCAGTTGGTAGAGCGGAGGACTGTAGGACCAAAATAGCAATCCTGAGGTCGCTGGTTCAATTCCGGCTCGAAGGATGACCTTTTTTTGGGGGAAGTCCTTTAGGCACCTTGCATTTATCTTTCATGTCTCCATCGGGCTGCTGCGGGTGCACTCAGCATGTGGTCTCTGTGGCGCAATCGGTTAGCGCGTTCGGCTGTTAACCGAAAGGTTGGTGGTTCGAGCCCACCCAGGGACGCTCATATTTTCTCATTACTCCAGCAGGGCCCGAAGGCCAAGTCTAAAACGAACCCGGGAAGGCAAAGCGTGTCCTTTGGTTCACCTCAGATGGCCGGCAACTGAGCATTCGGCAAGCATACACTAGTCATCCTGGCAAATATACAAGTCATTTGCCACATTCAGTTGGACTTGTTCTGTAATGTTGAAGATGTCTCGTAGTTTATCAAAACCCTTCTTTGGCTCCGGTCAGTCTCAGGAAGAAACCCCAGCACTTCTATTCACACCTTAAGACTTGAAGTGGTACTTGAAGTGGGCGGTGTTAAGACAAAGGCTGGGCAAGGAAAGTACTTGGTCAGGCTTTAGTTCTTTTTGGCTGTCAAGAGTCTTACCTCATTTCAGTTGCTTCCCCGCAGTCTCAATAGCCTCTGCAAAGTGTATACAAGTAAAAAGGCATGTGATAATCTGGGGCATGATTGTTTCTTCTGGCTCTAACTTCAGTCCACATACTTTGTTGACAAATTCTTTAGCATTCTTAAAAATGATGCAATATGATGCCAGCTAAGGGTGTTAGGATTTTATCCAGATACTTAGCAATGTTGTGTGTGAACGAGTCGATTCTTTGTGAATCAGTAGTTAAAATGGCTAAACCTTGTCCCTGGGTAATGCTGTACTTCCTGAGCGAGGTAAAGCATAAGGCCGGAAGCCTTTTTGAATGCTGAAGAAAATCTCCACAGTTGTCGCGAAGCCAGGACATCTTGGGAGCTTTCTTCAAGGACCTGGCAAACTAGGGTCTTTTGTTAAGGCCGCTTTGCATGGCCGAAAAAAGGAAGAGATTGCGTTGGCCGGGAATCGAACCCGGGTCAACTGCTTGGAAGGCAGCTATGCTCACCACTATACCACCAACGCCAGGCTGTGCTGTGCCGGTGCTGCTATCTCCATCCAATTATTGGCACACATGGCGCTGACTGGAGAAAGCCCCCAGCGCAAGGTCGACTTGCCGCTATAGGAATTGACCAATAGGAAGATAAGCTATACACATTTCCCCATTTGTGGAGTGAATGGAAGAGAAACCAGTAGGTATGGTAAAGTTGTGACTGCGCAGTATGCATGAATGAACTGTAGATACTGAGTTCTACCAAGTTTGTCAAATGTCAATCACTGGGCCAAAACATCCCAATGACAATCGCCCAACGTGGGGCTCGAACCCACGACCCTGAGATTAAGAGTCTCATGCTCTACCGACTGAGCTAGCCGGGCAACGACTATAGCACTTTCATGGCCTCTTACAGCCAACTGACTCCAAACACTTTTTGCTAGCACTGGCATTGCATGCAAGGAGTCACATGCTACAGTTTCACCAGTGTTGCCTTCGATAGCTCAGTTGGTAGAGCGGAGGACTGTAGGACCAAAATAGCAATCCTTAGGTCGCTGGTTCAATTCCGGCTCGAAGGATGACCTTTTTTTGGGGGAAGTCCTTTAGGCACCTTGCATTTATCTTTCATGTCTCCATCGGGCTGCTGCGGGTGCACTCAGCATGTGGTCTCTGTGGCGCAATCGGTTAGCGCGTTCGGCTGTTAACCGAAAGGTTGGTGGTTCGAGCCCACCCAGGGACGCTCATATTTTCTCATTACTCCAGCAGGGCCCGAAGGCCAAGTCTAAAACGAACCCGGGAAGGCAAAGCGTGTCCTTTGGTTCACCTCAGATGGCCGGCAACTGAGCATTCGGCAAGCATACACTAGTCATCCTGGCAAATATACAAGTCATTTGCCACATTCAGTTGGACTTGTTCTGTAATGTTGAAGATGTCTCGTAGTTTATCAAAACCCTTCTTTGGCTCCGGTCAGTCTCAGGAAGAAACCCCAGCACTTCTATTCACACCTTAAGACTTGAAGTGGTACTTGAAGTGGGCGGTGTTAAGACAAAGGCTGGGCAAGGAAAGTACTTGGTCAGGCTTTAGTTCTTTTTGGCTGTCAAGAGTCTTACCTCATTTCAGTTGCTTCCCCGCAGTCTCAATAGCCTCTGCAAAGTGTATACAAGTAAAAAGGCATGTGATAATCTGGGGCATGATTGTTTCTTCTGGCTCTAACTTCAGTCCACATACTTTGTTGACAAATTCTTTAGCATTCTTAAAAATGATGCAATATGATGCCAGCTAAGGGTGTTAGGATTTTATCCAGATACTTAGCAATGTTGTGTGTGAACGAGTCGATTCTTTGTGAATCAGTAGTTAAAATGGCTAAACCTTGTCCCTGGGTAATGCTGTACTTCCTGAGCGAGGTAAAGCATAAGGCCGGAGCCTTTTTGAATGCTGAAGAAAATCTCCACAGTTGTCGCGAAGCCAGGACATCTTGGGAGCTTTCTTCAAGGACCTGGCAAACTAGGGTCTTTTGTTAAGGCCGCTTTGCATGGCCGAAAAAAGGAAGAGATTGCGTTGGCCGGGAATCGAACCCGGGTCAACTGCTTGGAAGGCAGCTATGCTCACCACTATACCACCAACGCCAGGCTGTGCTGTGCCGGTGCTGCTATCTCCATCCAATTATTGGCACACATGGCGCTGACTGGAGAAAGCCCCCAGCGCAAGGTCGACTTGCCGCTATAGGAATTGACCACTAGGAAGATAAGCTATACACATTTCCCCATTTGTGGAGTGAATGGAAGAGAAACCAGTAGGTATGGTAAAGTTGTGACTGCGCAGTATGCATGAATGAACTGTAGATACTGAGTTCTACCAAGTTTGTCAAATGTCAATCACTGGGCCAAAACATCCCAATGACAATCGCCCAACGTGGGGCTCGAACCCACGACCCTGAGATTAAGAGTCTCATGCTCTACCGACTGAGCTAGCCGGGCAACGACTATAGCACTTTCATGGCCTCTTACAGCCAACTGACTCCAAACACTTTTTGCTAGCACTGGCATTGCATGCAAGGAGTCACATGCTACAGTTTCACCAGTGTTGCCTTCGATAGCTCAGTTGGTAGAGCGGAGGACTGTAGGACCAAAATAGCAATCCTGAGGTCGCTGGTTCAATTCCGGCTCGAAGGATGACCTTTTTTTGGGGGAAGTCCTTTAGGCACCTTGCATTTATCTTTCATGTCTCCATCGGGCTGCTGCGGCTGCTGCGGGTGCACTCAGCATGTGGTCTCTGTGGCGCAATCGGTTAGCGCGTTCGGCTGTTAACCGAAAGGTTGGTGGTTCGAGCCCACCCAGGGACGCTCATATTTTCTCATTACTCCAGCAGGGCCCGAAGGCCAAGTCTAAAACGAACCCGGGAAGGCAAAGCGTGTCCTTTGGTTCACCTCAGATGGCCGGCAACTGAGCATTCGGCAAGCATACACTAGTCATCCTGGCAAATATACAAGTCATTTGCCACATTCAGTTGGACTTGTTCTGTAATGTTGAAGATGTCTCGTAGTTTATCAAAACCCTTCTTTGGCTCCGGTCAGTCTCAGGAAGAAACCCCAGCACTTCTATTCACACCTTAAGACTTGAAGTGGTACTTGAAGTGGGCGGTGTTAAGACAAAGGCTGGGCAAGGAAAGTACTTGGTCAGGCTTTAGTTCTTTTTGGCTGTCAAGAGTCTTACCTCATTTCAGTTGCTTCCCCGCAGTCTCAATAGCCTCTGCAAAGTGTATACAAGTAAAAAGGCATGTGATAATCTGGGGCATGATTGTTTCTTCTGGCTCTAACTTCAGTCCACATACTTTGTTGACAAATTCTTTAGCATTCTTAAAAATGATGCAATATGATGCCAGCTAAGGGTGTTAGGATTTTATCCAGATACTTAGCAATGTTGTGTGTGAACGAGTCGATTCTTTGTGAATCAGTAGTTAAAATGGCTAAACCTTGTCCCTGGGTAATGCTGTACTTCCTGAGCGAGGTAAAGCATAAGGCCGGAGCCTTTTTGAATGCTGAAGAAAATCTCCACAGTTGTCGCGAAGCCAGGACATCTTGGGAGCTTTCTTCAAGGACCTGGCAAACTAGGGTCTTTTGTTAAGGCCGCTTTGCATGGCCGAAAAAAGGAAGAGATTGCGTTGGCCGGGAATCGAACCCGGGTCAACTGCTTGGAAGGCAGCTATGCTCACCACTATACCACCAACGCCAGGCTGTGCTGTGCTGTGCTGTGCTGTGCTGTGCCTGTGCTGTGCCTGTGCTGTGCCGGTGCTGCTATCTCCATCCAATTATTGGCACACATGGCGCTGACTGGAGAAAGCCCCCAGCGCAAGGTCGACTTGCCGCTATAGGAATTGACCACTAGGAAGATAAGCTATACACATTTCCCCATTTGTGGAGTGAATGGAAGAGAAACCAGTAGGTATGGTAAAGTTGTGACTGCGCAGTATGCATGAATGAACTGTAGATACTGAGTTCTACCAAGTTTGTCAAATGTCAATCACTGGGCCAAAACATCCCAATGACAATCGCCCAACGTGGGGCTCGAACCCACGACCCTGAGATTAAGAGTCTCATGCTCTACCGACTGAGCTAGCCGGGCAACGACTATAGCACTTTCATGGCCTCTTACAGCCAACTGACTCCAAACACTTTTTGCTAGCACTGGCATTGCATGCAAGGAGTCACATGCTACAGTTTCACCAGTGTTGCCTTCGATAGCTCAGTTGGTAGAGCGGAGGACTGTAGGACCAAAATAGCAATCCTTAGGTCGCTGGTTCAATTCCGGCTCGAAGGATGACCTTTTTTTGGGGGAAGTCCTTTAGGCACCTTGCATTTATCTTTCATGTCTCCATCGGGCTGCTGCGGGTGCACTCAGCATGTGGTCTCTGTGGCGCAATCGGTTAGCGCGTTCGGCTGTTAACCGAAAGGTTGGTGGTTCGAGCCCACCCAGGGACGCTCATATTTTCTCATTACTCCAGCAGGGCCCGAAGGCCAAGTCTAAAACGAACCCGGGAAGGCAAAGCGTGTCCTTTGGTTCACCTCAGATGGCCGGCAACTGAGCATTCGGCAAGCATACACTAGTCATCCTGGCAAATATACAAGTCATTTGCCACATTCAGTTGGACTTGTTCTGTAATGTTGAAGATGTCTCGTAGTTTATCAAAACCCTTCTTTGGCTCCGGTCAGTCTCAGGAAGAAACCCCAGCACTTCTATTCACACCTTAAGACTTGAAGTGGTACTTGAAGTGGGCGGTGTTAAGACAAAGGCTGGGCAAGGAAAGTACTTGGTCAGGCTTTAGTTCTTTTTGGCTGTCAAGAGTCTTACCTCATTTGGTTCACCTCAGATGGCCGGCAACTGAGCATTCGGCAAGCATACACTAGTCATCCTGGCAAATATACAAGTCATTTGCCACATTCAGTTGGACTTGTTCTGTAATGTTGAAGATGTCTCGTAGTTTATCAAAACCCTTCTTTGGCTCCGGTCAGTCTCAGGAAGAAACCCCAGCACTTCTATTCACACCTTAAGACTTGAAGTGGTACTTGAAGTGGGCGGTGTTAAGACAAAGGCTGGGCAAGGAAAGTACTTGGTCAGGCTTTAGTTCTTTTTGGCTGTCAAGAGTCTTACCTCATTTCAGTTGCTTCCCCGCAGTCTCAATAGCCTCTGCAAAGTGTATACAAGTAAAAAGGCATGTGATAATCTGGGGCATGATTGTTTCTTCTGGCTCTAACTTCAGTCCACATACTTTGTTGACAAATTCTTTAGCATTCTTAAAAATGATGCAATATGATGCCAGCTAAGGGTGTTAGGATTTTATCCAGATACTTAGCAATGTTGTGTGTGAACGAGTCGATTCTTTGTGAATCAGTAGTTAAAATGGCTAAACCTTGTCCCTGGGTAATGCTGTACTTCCTGAGCGAGGTAAAGCATAAGGCCGGAGCCTTTTTGAATGCTGAAGAAAATCTCCACAGTTGTCGCGAAGCCAGGACATCTTGGGAGCTTTCTTCAAGGACCTGGCAAACTAGGGTCTTTTGTTAAGGCCGCTTTGCATGGCCGAAAAAAGGAAGAGATTGCGTTGGCCGGGAATCGAACCCGGGTCAACTGCTTGGAAGGCAGCTATGCTCACCACTATACCACCAACGCCAGGCTGTGCTGTGCCGGTGCTGCTATCTCCATCCAATTATTGGCACACATGGCGCTGACTGGAGAAAGCCCCCAGCGCAAGGTCGACTTGCCGCTATAGGAATTGACCACTAGGAAGATAAGCTATACACATTTCCCCATTTGTGGAGTGAATGGAAGAGAAACCAGTAGGTATGGTAAAGTTGTGACTGCGCAGTATGCATGAATGAACTGTAGATACTGAGTTCTACCAAGTTTGTCAAATGTCAATCACTGGGCCAAAACATCCCAATGACAATCGCCCAACGTGGGGCTCGAACCCACGACCCTGAGATTAAGAGTCTCATGCTCTACCGACTGAGCTAGCCGGGCAACGACTATAGCACTTTCATGGCCTCTTACAGCCAACTGACTCCAAACACTTTTTGCTAGCACTGGCATTGCATGCAAGGAGTCACATGCTACAGTTTCACCAGTGTTGCCTTCGATAGCTCAGTTGGTAGAGCGGAGGACTGTAGGACCAAAATAGCAATCCTTAGGTCGCTGGTTCAATTCCGGCTCGAAGGATGACCTTTTTTTGGGGGAAGTCCTTTAGGCACCTTGCATTTATCTTTTATGTCTCCATCGGGCTGCTGCGGGTGCACTCAGCATGTGGTCTCTGTGGCGCAATCGGTTAGCGCGTTCGGCTGTTAACCGAAAGGTTGGTGGTTCGAGCCCACCCAGGGACGCTCATATTTTCTCATTACTCCAGCAGGGCCCGAAGGCCAAGTCTAAAACGAACCCGGGAAGGCAAAGCGTGTCCTTTGGTTCACCTCAGATGGCCGGCAACTGAGCATTCGGCAAGCATACACTAGTCATCCTGGCAAATATACAAGTCATTTGCCACATTCAGTTGGACTTGTTCTGTAATGTTGAAGATGTCTCGTAGTTTATCAAAACCCTTCTTTGGCTCCGGTCAGTCTCAGGAAGAAACCCCAGCACTTCTATTCACACCTTAAGACTTGAAGTGGTACTTGAAGTGGGCGGTGTTAAGACAAAGGCTGGGCAAGGAAAGTACTTGGTCAGGCTTTAGTTCTTTTTGGCTGTCAAGAGTCTTACCTCATTTCAGTTGCTTCCCCGCAGTCTCAATAGCCTCTGCAAAGTGTATACAAGTAAAAAGGCATGTGATAATCTGGGGCATGATTGTTTCTTCTGGCTCTAACTTCAGTCCACATACTTTGTTGACAAATTCTTTAGCATTCTTAAAAATGATGCAATATGATGCCAGCTAAGGGTGTTAGGATTTTATCCAGATACTTAGCAATGTTGTGTGTGAACGAGTCGATTCTTTGTGAATCAGTAGTTAAAATGGCTAAACCTTGTCCCTGGGTAATGCTGTACTTCCTGAGCGAGGTAAAGCATAAGGCCGGAGCCTTTTTGAATGCTGAAGAAAATCTCCACAGTTGTCGCGAAGCCAGGACATCTTGGGAGCTTTCTTCAAGGACCTGGCAAACTAGGGTCTTTAGTTAAGGCCGCTTTGCATGGCCGAAAAAAGGAAGAGATTGCGTTGGCCGGGAATCGAACCCGGGTCAACTGCTTGGAAGGCAGCTATGCTCACCACTATACCACCAACGCCAGGATGTGCTGTGCCGGTGCTGCTATCTCCATCCAATTATTGGCACACATGGCGCTGACTGGAGAAAGCCCCCAGCGCAAGGTCGACTTGCCGCTATAGGAATTGACCACTAGGAAGATAAGCTATACACATTTCCCCATTTGTGGAGTGAATGGAAGAGAAACCAGTAGGTATGGTAAAGTTGTGACTGCGCAGTATGCATGAATGAACTGTAGATACTGAGTTCTACCAAGTTTGTCAAATGTCAATCACTGGGCCAAAACATCCCAATGACAATCGCCCAACGTGGGGCTCGAACCCACGACCCTGAGATTAAGAGTCTCATGCTCTACCGACTGAGCTAGCCGGGCAACGACTATAGCACTTTCATGGCCTCTTACAGCCAACTGACTCCAAACACTTTTTGCTAGCACTGGCATTGCATGCAAGGAGTCACATGCTACAATTTCACCAGTGTTGCCTTCGATAGCTCAGTTGGTAGAGCGGAGGACTGTAGGACCAAAATAGCAATCCTTAGGTCGCTGGTTCAATTCCGGCTCGAAGGATGACCTTTTTTTGGGGGAAGTCCTTTAGGCACCTTGCATTTATCTTTCATGTCTCCATCGGGCTGCTGCGGGTGCACTCAGCATGTGGTCTCTGTGGCGCAATCGGTTAGCGCGTTCGGCTGTTAACCGAAAGGTTGGTGGTTCGAGCCCACCCAGGGACGCTCATATTTTCTCATTACTCCAGCAGGGCCCGAAGGCCAAGTCTAAAACGAACCCGGGAAGGCAAAGCGTGTCCTTTGGTTCACCTCAGATGGCCGGCAACTGAGCATTCGGCAAGCATACACTAGTCATCCTGGCAAATATACAAGTCATTTGCCACATTCAGTTGGACTTGTTCTGTAATGTTGAAGATGTCTCGTAGTTTATCAAAACCCTTCTTTGGCTCCGGTCAGTCTCAGGAAGAAACCCCAGCACTTCTATTCACACCTTAAGACTTGAAGTGGTACTTGAAGTGGGCGGTGTTAAGACAAAGGCTGGGCAAGGAAAGTACTTGGTCAGGCTTTAGTTCTTTTTGGCTGTCAAGAGTCTTACCTCATTTCAGTTGCTTCCCCGCAGTCTCAATAGCCTCTGCAAAGTGTATACAAGTAAAAAGGCATGTGATAATCTGGGGCATGATTGTTTCTTCTGGCTCTAACTTCAGTCCACATACTTTGTTGACAAATTCTTTAGCATTCTTAAAAATGATGCAATATGATGCCAGCTAAGGGTGTTAGGATTTTATCCAGATACTTAGCAATGTTGTGTGTGAACGAGTCGATTCTTTGTGAATCAGTAGTTAAAATGGCTAAACCTTGTCCCTGGGTAATGCTGTACTTCCTGAGCGAGGTAAAGCATAAGGCCGGAGCCTTTTTGAATGCTGAAGAAAATCTCCACAGTTGTCGCGAAGCCAGGACATCTTGGGAGCTTTCTTCAAGGACCTGGCAAACTAGGGTCTTTTGTTAAGGCCGCTTTGCATGGCCGAAAAAAGGAAGAGATTGCGTTGGCCGGGAATCGAACCCGGGTCAACTGCTTGGAAGGCAGCTATGCTCACCACTATACCACCAACGCCAGGCTGTGCTGTGCCGGTGCTGCTATCTCCATCCAATTATTGGCACACATGGCGCTGACTGGAGAAAGCCCCCAGCGCAAGGTCGACTTGCCGCTATAGGAATTGACCACTAGGAAGATAAGCTATACACATTTCCCCATTTGTGGAGTGAATGGAAGAGAAACCAGTAGGTATGGTAAAGTTGTGACTGCGCAGTATGCATGAATGAACTGTAGATACTGAGTTCTACCAAGTTTGTCAAATGTCAATCACTGGGCCAAAACATCCCAATGACAATCGCCCAACGTGGGGCTCGAACCCACGACCCTGAGATTAAGAGTCTCATGCTCTACCGACTGAGCTAGCCGGGCAACGACTATAGCACTTTCATGGCCTCTTACAGCCAACTGACTCCAAACACTTTTTGCTAGCACTGGCATTGCATGCAAGGAGTCACATGCTACAGTTTCACCAGTGTTGCCTTCGATAGCTCAGTTGGTAGAGCGGAGGACTGTAGGACCAAAATAGCAATCCTGAGGTCGCTGGTTCAATTCCGGCTCGAAGGATGACCTTTTTTTGGGGGAAGTCCTTTAGGCACCTTGCATTTATCTTTCATGTCTCCATCGGGCTGCTGCGGGTGCACTCAGCATGTGGTCTCTGTGGCGCAATCGGTTAGCGCGTTCGGCTGTTAACCGAAAGGTTGGTGGTTCGAGCCCACCCAGGGACGCTCATATTTTCTCATTACTCCAGCAGGGCCCGAAGGCCAAGTCTAAAACGAACCCGGGAAGGCAAAGCGTGTCCTTTGGTTCACCTCAGATGGCCGGCAACTGAGCATTCGGCAAGCATACACTAGTCATCCTGGCAAATATACAAGTCATTTGCCACATTCAGTTGGACTTGTTCTGTAATGTTGAAGATGTCTCGTAGTTTATCAAAACCCTTCTTTGGCTCCGGTCAGTCTCAGGAAGAAACCCCAGCACTTCTATTCACACCTTAAGACTTGAAGTGGTACTTGAAGTGGGCGGTGTTAAGACAAAGGCTGGGCAAGGAAAGTACTTGGTCAGGCTTTAGTTCTTTTTGGCTGTCAAGAGTCTTACCTCATTTCAGTTGCTTCCCCGCAGTCTCAATAGCCTCTGCAAAGTGTATACAAGTAAAAAGGCATGTGATAATCTGGGGCATGATTGTTTCTTCTGGCTCTAACTTCAGTCCACATACTTTGTTGACAAATTCTTTAGCATTCTTAAAAATGATGCAATATGATGCCAGCTAAGGGTGTTAGGATTTTATCCAGATACTTAGCAATGTTGTGTGTGAACGAGTCGATTCTTTGTGAATCAGTAGTTAAAATGGCTAAACCTTGTCCCTGGGTAATGCTGTACTTCCTGAGCGAGGTAAAGCATAAGGCCGGAGCCTTTTTGAATGCTGAAGAAAATCTCCACAGTTGTCGCGAAGCCAGGACATCTTGGGAGCTTTCTTCAAGGACCTGGCAAACTAGGGTCTTTTGTTAAGGCCGCTTTGCATGGCCGAAAAAAGGAAGAGATTGCGTTGGCCGGGAATCGAACCCGGGTCAACTGCTTGGAAGGCAGCTATGCTCACCACTATACCACCAACGCCAGGCTGTGCTGTGCCGGTGCTGCTATCTCCATCCAATTATTGGCACACATGGCGCTGACTGGAGAAAGCCCCCAGCGCAAGGTCGACTTGCCGCTATAGGAATTGACCACTAGGAAGATAAGCTATACACATTTCCCCATTTGTGGAGTGAATGGAAGAGAAACCAGTAGGTATGGTAAAGTTGTGACTGCGCAGTATGCATGAATGAACTGTAGATACTGAGTTCTACCAAGTTTGTCAAATGTCAATCACTGGGCCAAAACATCCCAATGACAATCGCCCAACGTGGGGCTCGAACCCACGACCCTGAGATTAAGAGTCTCATGCTCTACCGACTGAGCTAGCCGGGCAACGACTATAGCACTTTCATGGCCTCTTACAGCCAACTGACTCCAAACACTTTTTGCTAGCACTGGCATTGCATGCAAGGAGTCACATGCTACAGTTTCACCAGTGTTGCCTTCGATAGCTCAGTTGGTAGAGCGGAGGACTGTAGGACCAAAATAGCAATCCTTAGGTCGCTGGTTCAATTCCGGCTCGAAGGATGACCTTTTTTTGGGGGAAGTCCTTTAGGCACCTTGCATTTATCTTTCATGTCTCCATCGGGCTGCTGCGGGTGCACTCAGCATGTGGTCTCTGTGGCGCAATCGGTTAGCGCGTTCGGCTGTTAACCGAAAGGTTGGTGGTTCGAGCCCACCCAGGGACGCTCATATTTTCTCATTACTCCAGCAGGGCCCGAAGGCCAAGTCTAAAACGAACCCGGGAAGGCAAAGCGTGTCCTTTGGTTCACCTCAGATGGCCGGCAACTGAGCATTCGGCAAGCATACACTAGTCATCCTGGCAAATATACAAGTCATTTGCCACATTCAGTTGGACTTGTTCTGTAATGTTGAAGATGTCTCGTAGTTTATCAAAACCCTTCTTTGGCTCCGGTCAGTCTCAGGAAGAAACCCCAGCACTTCTATTCACACCTTAAGACTTGAAGTGGTACTTGAAGTGGGCGGTGTTAAGACAAAGGCTGGGCAAGGAAAGTACTTGGTCAGGCTTTAGTTCTTTTTGGCTGTCAAGAGTCTTACCTCATTTGGTTCACCTCAGATGGCCGGCAACTGAGCATTCGGCAAGCATACACTAGTCATCCTGGCAAATATACAAGTCATTTGCCACATTCAGTTGGACTTGTTCTGTAATGTTGAAGATGTCTCGTAGTTTATCAAAACCCTTCTTTGGCTCCGGTCAGTCTCAGGAAGAAACCCCAGCACTTCTATTCACACCTTAAGACTTGAAGTGGTACTTGAAGTGGGCGGTGTTAAGACAAAGGCTGGGCAAGGAAAGTACTTGGTCAGGCTTTAGTTCTTTTTGGCTGTCAAGAGTCTTACCTCATTTCAGTTGCTTCCCCGCAGTCTCAATAGCCTCTGCAAAGTGTATATAAGTAAAAAGGCATGTGATAATCTGGGGCATGATTGTTTCTTCTGGCTCTAACTTCAGTCCACATACTTTGTTGACAAATTCTTTAGCATTCTTAAAAATGATGCAATATGATGCCAGCTAAGGGTGTTAGGATTTTATCCAGATACTTAGCAATGTTGTGTGTGAACGAGTCGATTCTTTGTGAATCAGTAGTTAAAATGGCTAAACCTTGTCCCTGGGTAATGCTGTACTTCCTGAGCGAGGTAAAGCATAAGGCCGGAGCCTTTTTGAATGCTGAAGAAAATCTCCACAGTTGTCGCGAAGCCAGGACATCTTGGGAGCTTTCTTCAAGGACCTGGCAAACTAGGGTCTTTTGTTAAGGCCGCTTTGCATGGCCGAAAAAAGGAAGAGATTGCGTTGGCCGGGAATCGAACCCGGGTCAACTGCTTGGAAGGCAGCTATGCTCACCACTATACCACCAACGCCAGGCTGTGCTGTGCCGGTGCTGCTATCTCCATCCAATTATTGGCACACATGGCGCTGACTGGAGAAAGCCCCCAGCGCAAGGTCGACTTGCCGCTATAGGAATTGACCACTAGGAAGATAAGCTATACACATTTCCCCATTTGTGGAGTGAATGGAAGAGAAACCAGTAGGTATGGTAAAGTTGTGACTGCGCAGTATGCATGAATGAACTGTAGATACTGAGTTCTACCAAGTTTGTCAAATGTCAATCACTGGGCCAAAACATCCCAATGACAATCGCCCAACGTGGGGCTCGAACCCACGACCCTGAGATTAAGAGTCTCATGCTCTACCGACTGAGCTAGCCGGGCAACGACTATAGCACTTTCATGGCCTCTTACAGCCAACTGACTCCAAACACTTTTTGCTAGCACTGGCATTGCATGCAAGGAGTCACATGCTACAGTTTCACCAGTGTTGCCTTCGATAGCTCAGTTGGTAGAGCGGAGGACTGTAGGACCAAAATAGCAATCCTTAGGTCGCTGGTTCAATTCCGGCTCGAAGGATGACCTTTTTTTGGGGGAAGTCCTTTAGGCACCTTGCATTTATCTTTCATGTCTCCATCGGGCTGCTGCGGGTGCACTCAGCATGTGGTCTCTGTGGCGCAATCGGTTAGCGCGTTCGGCTGTTAACCGAAAGGTTGGTGGTTCGAGCCCACCCAGGGACGCTCATATTTTCTCATTACTCCAGCAGGGCCCGAAGGCCAAGTCTAAAACGAACCCGGGAAGGCAAAGCGTGTCCTTTGGTTCACCTCAGATGGCCGGCAACTGAGCATTCGGCAAGCATACACTAGTCATCCTGGCAAATATACAAGTCATTTGCCACATTCAGTTGGACTTGTTCTGTAATGTTGAAGATGTCTCGTAGTTTATCAAAACCCTTCTTTGGCTCCGGTCAGTCTCAGGAAGAAACCCCAGCACTTCTATTCACACCTTAAGACTTGAAGTGGTACTTGAAGTGGGCGGTGTTAAGACAAAGGCTGGGCAAGGAAAGTACTTGGTCAGGCTTTAGTTCTTTTTGGCTGTCAAGAGTCTTACCTCATTTCAGTTGCTTCCCCGCAGTCTCAATAGCCTCTGCAAAGTGTATACAAGTAAAAAGGCATGTGATAATCTGGGGCATGATTGTTTCTTCTGGCTCTAACTTCAGTCCACATACTTTGTTGACAAATTCTTTAGCATTCTTAAAAATGATGCAATATGATGCCAGCTAAGGGTGTTAGGATTTTATCCAGATACTTAGCAATGTTGTGTGTGAACGAGTCGATTCTTTGTGAATCAGTAGTTAAAATGGCTAAACCTTGTCCCTGGGTAATGCTGTACTTCCTGAGCGAGGTAAAGCATAAGGCCGGAGCCTTTTTGAATGCTGAAGAAAATCTCCACAGTTGTCGCGAAGCCAGGACATCTTGGGAGCTTTCTTCAAGGACCTGGCAAACTAGGGTCTTTAGTTAAGGCCGCTTTGCATGGCCGAAAAAAGGAAGAGATTGCGTTGGCCGGGAATCGAACCCGGGTCAACTGCTTGGAAGGCAGCTATGCTCACCACTATACCACCAACGCCAGGATGTGCTGTGCCGGTGCTGCTATCTCCATCCAATTATTGGCACACATGGCGCTGACTGGAGAAAGCCCCCAGCGCAAGGTCGACTTGCGGCTATAGGAATTGACCACTAGGAAGATAAGCTATACACATTTCCCCATTTGTGGAGTGAATGGAAGAGAAACCAGTAGGTATGGTAAAGTTGTGACTGCGCAGTATGCATGAATGAACTGTAGATACTGAGTTCTACCAAGTTTGTCAAATGTCAATCACTGGGCCAAAACATCCCAATGACAATCGCCCAACGTGGGGCTCGAACCCACGACCCTGAGATTAAGAGTCTCATGCTCTACCGACTGAGCTAGCCGGGCAACGACTATAGCACTTTCATGGCCTCTTACAGCCAACTGACTCCAAACACTTTTTGCTAGCACTGGCATTGCATGCAAGGAGTCACATGCTACAGTTTCACCAGTGTTGCCTTCGATAGCTCAGTTGGTAGAGCGGAGGACTGTAGGACCAAAATAGCAATCCTTAGGTCGCTGGTTCAATTCCGGCTCGAAGGATGACCTTTTTTTGGGGGAAGTCCTTTAGGCACCTTGCATTTATCTTTCATGTCTCCATCGGGCTGCTGCGGGTGCACTCAGCATGTGGTCTCTGTGGCGCAATCGGTTAGCGCGTTCGGCTGTTAACCGAAAGGTTGGTGGTTCGAGCCCACCCAGGGACGCTCATATTTTCTCATTACTCCAGCAGGGCCCGAAGGCCAAGTCTAAAACGAACCCGGGAAGGCAAAGCGTGTCCTTTGGTTCACCTCAGATGGCCGGCAACTGAGCATTCGGCAAGCATACACTAGTCATCCTGGCAAATATACAAGTCATTTGCCACATTCAGTTGGACTTGTTCTGTAATGTTGAAGATGTCTCGTAGTTTATCAAAACCCTTCTTTGGCTCCGGTCAGTCTCAGGAAGAAACCCCAGCACTTCTATTCACACCTTAAGACTTGAAGTGGTACTTGAAGTGGGCGGTGTTAAGACAAAGGCTGGGCAAGGAAAGTACTTGGTCAGGCTTTAGTTCTTTTTGGCTGTCAAGAGTCTTACCTCATTTGGTTCACCTCAGATGGCCGGCAACTGAGCATTCGGCAAGCATACACTAGTCATCCTGGCAAATATACAAGTCATTTGCCACATTCAGTTGGACTTGTTCTGTAATGTTGAAGATGTCTCGTAGTTTATCAAAACCCTTCTTTGGCTCCGGTCAGTCTCAGGAAGAAACCCCAGCACTTCTATTCACACCTTAAGAC
>NW_028119853.1:85000-100000 GCF_965119305.1 Pelophylax lessonae
AGCATTCTTAAAAATGATGCAATATGATGCCAGCTAAGGGTGTTAGGATTTTATCCAGATACTTAGCAATGTTGTGTGTGAACGAGTCGATTCTTTGTGAATCAGTAGTTAAAATGGCTAAACCTTGTCCCTGGGTAATGCTGTACTTCCTGAGCGAGGTAAAGCATAAGGCCGGAGCCTTTTTGAATGCTGAAGAAAATCTCCACAGTTGTCGCGAAGCCAGGACATCTTGGGAGCTTTCTTCAAGGACCTGGCAAACTAGGGTCTTTTGTTAAGGCCGCTTTGCATGGCCGAAAAAAGGAAGAGATTGCGTTGGCCGGGAATCGAACCCGGGTCAACTGCTTGGAAGGCAGCTATGCTCACCACTATACCACCAACGCCAGGCTGTGCTGTGCCGGTGCTGCTATCTCCATCCAATTATTGGCACACATGGCGCTGACTGGAGAAAGCCCCCAGCGCAAGGTCGACTTGCCGCTATAGGAATTGACCACTAGGAAGATAAGCTATACACATTTCCCCATTTGTGGAGTGAATGGAAGAGAAACCAGTAGGTATGGTAAAGTTGTGACTGCGCAGTATGCATGAATGAACTGTAGATACTGAGTTCTACCAAGTTTGTCAAATGTCAATCACTGGGCCAAAACATCCCAATGACAATCGCCCAACGTGGGGCTCGAACCCACGACCCTGAGATTAAGAGTCTCATGCTCTACCGACTGAGCTAGCCGGGCAACGACTATAGCACTTTCATGGCCTCTTACAGCCAACTGACTCCAAACACTTTTTGCTAGCACTGGCATTGCATGCAAGGAGTCACATGCTACAGTTTCACCAGTGTTGCCTTCGATAGCTCAGTTGGTAGAGCGGAGGACTGTAGGACCAAAATAGCAATCCTTAGGTCGCTGGTTCAATTCCGGCTCGAAGGATGACCTTTTTTTGGGGGAAGTCCTTTAGGCACCTTGCATTTATCTTTCATGTCTCCATCGGGCTGCTGCGGGTGCACTCAGCATGTGGTCTCTGTGGCGCAATCGGTTAGCGCGTTCGGCTGTTAACCGAAAGGTTGGTGGTTCGAGCCCACCCAGGGACGCTCATATTTTCTCATTACTCCAGCAGGGCCCGAAGGCCAAGTCTAAAACGAACCCGGGAAGGCAAAGCGTGTCCTTTGGTTCACCTCAGATGGCCGGCAACTGAGCATTCGGCAAGCATACACTAGTCATCCTGGCAAATATACAAGTCATTTGCCACATTCAGTTGGACTTGTTCTGTAATGTTGAAGATGTCTCGTAGTTTATCAAAACCCTTCTTTGGCTCCGGTCAGTCTCAGGAAGAAACCCCAGCACTTCTATTCACACCTTAAGACTTGAAGTGGTACTTGAAGTGGGCGGTGTTAAGACAAAGGCTGGGCAAGGAAAGTACTTGGTCAGGCTTTAGTTCTTTTTGGCTGTCAAGAGTCTTACCTCATTTCAGTTGCTTCCCCGCAGTCTCAATAGCCTCTGCAAAGTGTATACAAGTAAAAAGGCATGTGATAATCTGGGGCATGATTGTTTCTTCTGGCTCTAACTTCAGTCCACATACTTTGTTGACAAATTCTTTAGCATTCTTAAAAATGATGCAATATGATGCCAGCTAAGGGTGTTAGGATTTTATCCAGATACTTAGCAATGTTGTGTGTGAACGAGTCGATTCTTTGTGAATCAGTAGTTAAAATGGCTAAACCTTGTCCCTGGGTAATGCTGTACTTCCTGAGCGAGGTAAAGCATAAGGCCGGAGCCTTTTTGAATGCTGAAGAAAATCTCCACAGTTGTCGCGAAGCCAGGACATCTTGGGAGCTTTCTTCAAGGACCTGGCAAACTAGGGTCTTTTGTTAAGGCCGCTTTGCATGGCCGAAAAAAGGAAGAGATTGCGTTGGCCGGGAATCGAACCCGGGTCAACTGCTTGGAAGGCAGCTATGCTCACCACTATACCACCAACGCCAGGCTGTGCTGTGCCGGTGCTGCTATCTCCATCCAATTATTGGCACACATGGCGCTGACTGGAGAAAGCCCCCAGCGCAAGGTCGACTTGCCGCTATAGGAATTGACCACTAGGAAGATAAGCTATACACATTTCCCCATTTGTGGAGTGAATGGAAGAGAAACCAGTAGGTATGGTAAAGTTGTGACTGCGCAGTATGCATGAATGAACTGTAGATACTGAGTTCTACCAAGTTTGTCAAATGTCAATCACTGGGCCAAAACATCCCAATGACAATCGCCCAACGTGGGGCTCGAACCCACGACCCTGAGATTAAGAGTCTCATGCTCTACCGACTGAGCTAGCCGGGCAACGACTATAGCACTTTCATGGCCTCTTACAGCCAACTGACTCCAAACACTTTTTGCTAGCACTGGCATTGCATGCAAGGAGTCACATGCTACAGTTTCACCAGTGTTGCCTTCGATAGCTCAGTTGGTAGAGCGGAGGACTGTAGGACCAAAATAGCAATCCTGAGGTCGCTGGTTCAATTCCGGCTCGAAGGATGACCTTTTTTTGGGGGAAGTCCTTTAGGCACCTTGCATTTATCTTTCATGTCTCCATCGGGCTGCTGCGGCTGCTGCGGGTGCACTCAGCATGTGGTCTCTGTGGCGCAATCGGTTAGCGCGTTCGGCTGTTAACCGAAAGGTTGGTGGTTCGAGCCCACCCAGGGACGCTCATATTTTCTCATTACTCCAGCAGGGCCCGAAGGCCAAGTCTAAAACGAACCCGGGAAGGCAAAGCGTGTCCTTTGGTTCACCTCAGATGGCCGGCAACTGAGCATTCGGCAAGCATACACTAGTCATCCTGGCAAATATACAAGTCATTTGCCACATTCAGTTGGACTTGTTCTGTAATGTTGAAGATGTCTCGTAGTTTATCAAAACCCTTCTTTGGCTCCGGTCAGTCTCAGGAAGAAACCCCAGCACTTCTATTCACACCTTAAGACTTGAAGTGGTACTTGAAGTGGGCGGTGTTAAGACAAAGGCTGGGCAAGGAAAGTACTTGGTCAGGCTTTAGTTCTTTTTGGCTGTCAAGAGTCTTACCTCATTTCAGTTGCTTCCCCGCAGTCTCAATAGCCTCTGCAAAGTGTATACAAGTAAAAAGGCATGTGATAATCTGGGGCATGATTGTTTCTTCTGGCTCTAACTTCAGTCCACATACTTTGTTGACAAATTCTTTAGCATTCTTAAAAATGATGCAATATGATGCCAGCTAAGGGTGTTAGGATTTTATCCAGATACTTAGCAATGTTGTGTGTGAACGAGTCGATTCTTTGTGAATCAGTAGTTAAAATGGCTAAACCTTGTCCCTGGGTAATGCTGTACTTCCTGAGCGAGGTAAAGCATAAGGCCGGAGCCTTTTTGAATGCTGAAGAAAATCTCCACAGTTGTCGCGAAGCCAGGACATCTTGGGAGCTTTCTTCAAGGACCTGGCAAACTAGGGTCTTTTGTTAAGGCCGCTTTGCATGGCCGAAAAAAGGAAGAGATTGCGTTGGCCGGGAATCGAACCCGGGTCAACTGCTTGGAAGGCAGCTATGCTCACCACTATACCACCAACGCCAGGCTGTGCTGTGCCGGTGCTGCTATCTCCATCCAATTATTGGCACACATGGCGCTGACTGGAGAAAGCCCCCAGCGCAAGGTCGACTTGCCGCTATAGGAATTGACCACTAGGAAGATAAGCTATACACATTTCCCCATTTGTGGAGTGAATGGAAGAGAAACCAGTAGGTATGGTAAAGTTGTGACTGCGCAGTATGCATGAATGAACTGTAGATACTGAGTTCTACCAAGTTTGTCAAATGTCAATCACTGGGCCAAAACATCCCAATGACAATCGCCCAACGTGGGGCTCGAACCCACGACCCTGAGATTAAGAGTCTCATGCTCTACCGACTGAGCTAGCCGGGCAACGACTATAGCACTTTCATGGCCTCTTACAGCCAACTGACTCCAAACACTTTTTGCTAGCACTGGCATTGCATGCAAGGAGTCACATGCTACAGTTTCACCAGTGTTGCCTTCGATAGCTCAGTTGGTAGAGCGGAGGACTGTAGGACCAAAATAGCAATCCTTAGGTCGCTGGTTCAATTCCGGCTCGAAGGATGACCTTTTTTTGGGGGAAGTCCTTTAGGCACCTTGCATTTATCTTTCATGTCTCCATCGGGCTGCTGCGGGTGCACTCAGCATGTGGTCTCTGTGGCGCAATCGGTTAGCGCGTTCGGCTGTTAACCGAAAGGTTGGTGGTTCGAGCCCACCCAGGGACGCTCATATTTTCTCATTACTCCAGCAGGGCCCGAAGGCCAAGTCTAAAACGAACCCGGGAAGGCAAAGCGTGTCCTTTGGTTCACCTCAGATGGCCGGCAACTGAGCATTCGGCAAGCATACACTAGTCATCCTGGCAAATATACAAGTCATTTGCCACATTCAGTTGGACTTGTTCTGTAATGTTGAAGATGTCTCGTAGTTTATCAAAACCCTTCTTTGGCTCCGGTCAGTCTCAGGAAGAAACCCCAGCACTTCTATTCACACCTTAAGACTTGAAGTGGTACTTGAAGTGGGCGGTGTTAAGACAAAGGCTGGGCAAGGAAAGTACTTGGTCAGGCTTTAGTTCTTTTTGGCTGTCAAGAGTCTTACCTCATTTGGTTCACCTCAGATGGCCGGCAACTGAGCATTCGGCAAGCATACACTAGTCATCCTGGCAAATATACAAGTCATTTGCCACATTCAGTTGGACTTGTTCTGTAATGTTGAAGATGTCTCGTAGTTTATCAAAACCCTTCTTTGGCTCCGGTCAGTCTCAGGAAGAAACCCCAGCACTTCTATTCACACCTTAAGACTTGAAGTGGTACTTGAAGTGGGCGGTGTTAAGACAAAGGCTGGGCAAGGAAAGTACTTGGTCAGGCTTTAGTTCTTTTTGGCTGTCAAGAGTCTTACCTCATTTCAGTTGCTTCCCCGCAGTCTCAATAGCCTCTGCAAAGTGTATACAAGTAAAAAGGCATGTGATAATCTGGGGCATGATTGTTTCTTCTGGCTCTAACTTCAGTCCACATACTTTGTTGACAAATTCTTTAGCATTCTTAAAAATGATGCAATATGATGCCAGCTAAGGGTGTTAGGATTTTATCCAGATACTTAGCAATGTTGTGTGTGAACGAGTCGATTCTTTGTGAATCAGTAGTTAAAATGGCTAAACCTTGTCCCTGGGTAATGCTGTACTTCCTGAGCGAGGTAAAGCATAAGGCCGGAGCCTTTTTGAATGCTGAAGAAAATCTCCACAGTTGTCGCGAAGCCAGGACATCTTGGGAGCTTTCTTCAAGGACCTGGCAAACTAGGGTCTTTTGTTAAGGCCGCTTTGCATGGCCGAAAAAAGGAAGAGATTGCGTTGGCCGGGAATCGAACCCGGGTCAACTGCTTGGAAGGCAGCTATGCTCACCACTATACCACCAACGCCAGGCTGTGCTGTGCCGGTGCTGCTATCTCCATCCAATTATTGGCACACATGGCGCTGACTGGAGAAAGCCCCCAGCGCAAGGTCGACTTGCCGCTATAGGAATTGACCACTAGGAAGATAAGCTATACACATTTCCCCATTTGTGGAGTGAATGGAAGAGAAACCAGTAGGTATGGTAAAGTTGTGACTGCGCAGTATGCATGAATGAACTGTAGATACTGAGTTCTACCAAGTTTGTCAAATGTCAATCACTGGGCCAAAACATCCCAATGACAATCGCCCAACGTGGGGCTCGAACCCACGACCCTGAGATTAAGAGTCTCATGCTCTACCGACTGAGCTAGCCGGGCAACGACTATAGCACTTTCATGGCCTCTTACAGCCAACTGACTCCAAACACTTTTTGCTAGCACTGGCATTGCATGCAAGGAGTCACATGCTACAGTTTCACCAGTGTTGCCTTCGATAGCTCAGTTGGTAGAGCGGAGGACTGTAGGACCAAAATAGCAATCCTTAGGTCGCTGGTTCAATTCCGGCTCGAAGGATGACCTTTTTTTGGGGGAAGTCCTTTAGGCACCTTGCATTTATCTTTCATGTCTCCATCGGGCTGCTGCGGGTGCACTCAGCATGTGGTCTCTGTGGCGCAATCGGTTAGCGCGTTCGGCTGTTAACCGAAAGGTTGGTGGTTCGAGCCCACCCAGGGACGCTCATATTTTCTCATTACTCCAGCAGGGCCCGAAGGCCAAGTCTAAAACGAACCCGGGAAGGCAAAGCGTGTCCTTTGGTTCACCTCAGATGGCCGGCAACTGAGCATTCGGCAAGCATACACTAGTCATCCTGGCAAATATACAAGTCATTTGCCACATTCAGTTGGACTTGTTCTGTAATGTTGAAGATGTCTCGTAGTTTATCAAAACCCTTCTTTGGCTCCGGTCAGTCTCAGGAAGAAACCCCAGCACTTCTATTCACACCTTAAGACTTGAAGTGGTACTTGAAGTGGGCGGTGTTAAGACAAAGGCTGGGCAAGGAAAGTACTTGGTCAGGCTTTAGTTCTTTTTGGCTGTCAAGAGTCTTACCTCATTTCAGTTGCTTCCCCGCAGTCTCAATAGCCTCTGCAAAGTGTATACAAGTAAAAAGGCATGTGATAATCTGGGGCATGATTGTTTCTTCTGGCTCTAACTTCAGTCCACATACTTTGTTGACAAATTCTTTAGCATTCTTAAAAATGATGCAATATGATGCCAGCTAAGGGTGTTAGGATTTTATCCAGATACTTAGCAATGTTGTGTGTGAACGAGTCGATTCTTTGTGAATCAGTAGTTAAAATGGCTAAACCTTGTCCCTGGGTAATGCTGTACTTCCTGAGCGAGGTAAAGCATAAGGCCGGAGCCTTTTTGAATGCTGAAGAAAATCTCCACAGTTGTCGCGAAGCCAGGACATCTTGGGAGCTTTCTTCAAGGACCTGGCAAACTAGGGTCTTTTGTTAAGGCCGCTTTGCATGGCCGAAAAAAGGAAGAGATTGCGTTGGCCGGGAATCGAACCCGGGTCAACTGCTTGGAAGGCAGCTATGCTCACCACTATACCACCAACGCCAGGCTGTGCTGTGCCGGTGCTGCTATCTCCATCCAATTATTGGCACACATGGCGCTGACTGGAGAAAGCCCCCAGCGCAAGGTCGACTTGCCGCTATAGGAATTGACCACTAGGAAGATAAGCTATACACATTTCCCCATTTGTGGAGTGAATGGAAGAGAAACCAGTAGGTATGGTAAAGTTGTGACTGCGCAGTATGCATGAATGAACTGTAGATACTGAGTTCTACCAAGTTTGTCAAATGTCAATCACTGGGCCAAAACATCCCAATGACAATCGCCCAACGTGGGGCTCGAACCCACGACCCTGAGATTAAGAGTCTCATGCTCTACCGACTGAGCTAGCCGGGCAACGACTATAGCACTTTCATGGCCTCTTACAGCCAACTGACTCCAAACACTTTTTGCTAGCACTGGCATTGCATGCAAGGAGTCACATGCTACAGTTTCACCAGTGTTGCCTTCGATAGCTCAGTTGGTAGAGCGGAGGACTGTAGGACCAAAATAGCAATCCTTAGGTCGCTGGTTCAATTCCGGCTCGAAGGATGACCTTTTTTTGGGGGAAGTCCTTTAGGCACCTTGCATTTATCTTTCATGTCTCCATCGGGCTGCTGCGGGTGCACTCAGCATGTGGTCTCTGTGGCGCAATCGGTTAGCGCGTTCGGCTGTTAACCGAAAGGTTGGTGGTTCGAGCCCACCCAGGGACGCTCATATTTTCTCATTACTCCAGCAGGGCCCGAAGGCCAAGTCTAAAACGAACCCGGGAAGGCAAAGCGTGTCCTTTGGTTCACCTCAGATGGCCGGCAACTGAGCATTCGGCAAGCATACACTAGTCATCCTGGCAAATATACAAGTCATTTGCCACATTCAGTTGGACTTGTTCTGTAATGTTGAAGATGTCTCGTAGTTTATCAAAACCCTTCTTTGGCTCCGGTCAGTCTCAGGAAGAAACCCCAGCACTTCTATTCACACCTTAAGACTTGAAGTGGTACTTGAAGTGGGCGGTGTTAAGACAAAGGCTGGGCAAGGAAAGTACTTGGTCAGGCTTTAGTTCTTTTTGGCTGTCAAGAGTCTTACCTCATTTCAGTTGCTTCCCCGCAGTCTCAATAGCCTCTGCAAAGTGTATACAAGTAAAAAGGCATGTGATAATCTGGGGCATGATTGTTTCTTCTGGCTCTAACTTCAGTCCACATACTTTGTTGACAAATTCTTTAGCATTCTTAAAAATGATGCAATATGATGCCAGCTAAGGGTGTTAGGATTTTATCCAGATACTTAGCAATGTTGTGTGTGAACGAGTCGATTCTTTGTGAATCAGTAGTTAAAATGGCTAAACCTTGTCCCTGGGTAATGCTGTACTTCCTGAGCGAGGTAAAGCATAAGGCCGGAGCCTTTTTGAATGCTGAAGAAAATCTCCACAGTTGTCGCGAAGCCAGGACATCTTGGGAGCTTTCTTCAAGGACCTGGCAAACTAGGGTCTTTTGTTAAGGCCGCTTTGCATGGCCGAAAAAAGGAAGAGATTGCGTTGGCCGGGAATCGAACCCGGGTCAACTGCTTGGAAGGCAGCTATGCTCACCACTATACCACCAACGCCAGGCTGTGCTGTGCCGGTGCTGCTATCTCCATCCAATTATTGGCACACATGGCGCTGACTGGAGAAAGCCCCCAGCGCAAGGTCGACTTGCCGCTATAGGAATTGACCACTAGGAAGATAAGCTATACACATTTCCCCATTTGTGGAGTGAATGGAAGAGAAACCAGTAGGTATGGTAAAGTTGTGACTGCGCAGTATGCATGAATGAACTGTAGATACTGAGTTCTACCAAGTTTGTCAAATGTCAATCACTGGGCCAAAACATCCCAATGACAATCGCCCAACGTGGGGCTCGAACCCACGACCCTGAGATTAAGAGTCTCATGCTCTACCGACTGAGCTAGCCGGGCAACGACTATAGCACTTTCATGGCCTCTTACAGCCAACTGACTCCAAACACTTTTTGCTAGCACTGGCATTGCATGCAAGGAGTCACATGCTACAGTTTCACCAGTGTTGCCTTCGATAGCTCAGTTGGTAGAGCGGAGGACTGTAGGACCAAAATAGCAATCCTTAGGTCGCTGGTTCAATTCCGGCTCGAAGGATGACCTTTTTTTGGGGGAAGTCCTTTAGGCACCTTGCATTTATCTTTCATGTCTCCATCGGGCTGCTGCGGGTGCACTCAGCATGTGGTCTCTGTGGCGCAATCGGTTAGCGCGTTCGGCTGTTAACCGAAAGGTTGGTGGTTCGAGCCCACCCAGGGACGCTCATATTTTCTCATTACTCCAGCAGGGCCCGAAGGCCAAGTCTAAAACGAACCCGGGAAGGCAAAGCGTGTCCTTTGGTTCACCTCAGATGGCCGGCAACTGAGCATTCGGCAAGCATACACTAGTCATCCTGGCAAATATACAAGTCATTTGCCACATTCAGTTGGACTTGTTCTGTAATGTTGAAGATGTCTCGTAGTTTATCAAAACCCTTCTTTGGCTCCGGTCAGTCTCAGGAAGAAACCCCAGCACTTCTATTCACACCTTAAGACTTGAAGTGGTACTTGAAGTGGGCGGTGTTAAGACAAAGGCTGGGCAAGGAAAGTACTTGGTCAGGCTTTAGTTCTTTTTGGCTGTCAAGAGTCTTACCTCATTTCAGTTGCTTCCCCGCAGTCTCAATAGCCTCTGCAAAGTGTATACAAGTAAAAAGGCATGTGATAATCTGGGGCATGATTGTTTCTTCTGGCTCTAACTTCAGTCCACATACTTTGTTGACAAATTCTTTAGCATTCTTAAAAATGATGCAATATGATGCCAGCTAAGGGTGTTAGGATTTTATCCAGATACTTAGCAATGTTGTGTGTGAACGAGTCGATTCTTTGTGAATCAGTAGTTAAAATGGCTAAACCTTGTCCCTGGGTAATGCTGTACTTCCTGAGCGAGGTAAAGCATAAGGCCGGAGCCTTTTTGAATGCTGAAGAAAATCTCCACAGTTGTCGCGAAGCCAGGACATCTTGGGAGCTTTCTTCAAGGACCTGGCAAACTAGGGTCTTTTGTTAAGGCCGCTTTGCATGGCCGAAAAAAGGAAGAGATTGCGTTGGCCGGGAATCGAACCCGGGTCAACTGCTTGGAAGGCAGCTATGCTCACCACTATACCACCAACGCCAGGCTGTGCTGTGCCGGTGCTGCTATCTCCATCCAATTATTGGCACACATGGCGCTGACTGGAGAAAGCCCCCAGCGCAAGGTCGACTTGCCGCTATAGGAATTGACCACTAGGAAGATAAGCTATACACATTTCCCCATTTGTGGAGTGAATGGAAGAGAAACCAGTAGGTATGGTAAAGTTGTGACTGCGCAGTATGCATGAATGAACTGTAGATACTGAGTTCTACCAAGTTTGTCAAATGTCAATCACTGGGCCAAAACATCCCAATGACAATCGCCCAACGTGGGGCTCGAACCCACGACCCTGAGATTAAGAGTCTCATGCTCTACCGACTGAGCTAGCCGGGCAACGACTATAGCACTTTCATGGCCTCTTACAGCCAACTGACTCCAAACACTTTTTGCTAGCACTGGCATTGCATGCAAGGAGTCACATGCTACAGTTTCACCAGTGTTGCCTTCGATAGCTCAGTTGGTAGAGCGGAGGACTGTAGGACCAAAATAGCAATCCTGAGGTCGCTGGTTCAATTCCGGCTCGAAGGATGACCTTTTTTTGGGGGAAGTCCTTTAGGCACCTTGCATTTATCTTTCATGTCTCCATCGGGCTGCTGCGGGTGCACTCAGCATGTGGTCTCTGTGGCGCAATCGGTTAGCGCGTTCGGCTGTTAACCGAAAGGTTGGTGGTTCGAGCCCACCCAGGGACGCTCATATTTTCTCATTACTCCAGCAGGGCCCGAAGGCCAAGTCTAAAACGAACCCGGGAAGGCAAAGCGTGTCCTTTGGTTCACCTCAGATGGCCGGCAACTGAGCATTCGGCAAGCATACACTAGTCATCCTGGCAAATATACAAGTCATTTGCCACATTCAGTTGGACTTGTTCTGTAATGTTGAAGATGTCTCGTAGTTTATCAAAACCCTTCTTTGGCTCCGGTCAGTCTCAGGAAGAAACCCCAGCACTTCTATTCACACCTTAAGACTTGAAGTGGTACTTGAAGTGGGCGGTGTTAAGACAAAGGCTGGGCAAGGAAAGTACTTGGTCAGGCTTTAGTTCTTTTTGGCTGTCAAGAGTCTTACCTCATTTGGTTCACCTCAGATGGCCGGCAACTGAGCATTCGGCAAGCATACACTAGTCATCCTGGCAAATATACAAGTCATTTGCCACATTCAGTTGGACTTGTTCTGTAATGTTGAAGATGTCTTGTAGTTTATCAAAACCCTTCTTTGGCTCCGGTCAGTCTCAGGAAGAAACCCCAGCACTTCTATTCACACCTTAAGACTTGAAGTGGTACTTGAAGTGGGCGGTGTTAAGACAAAGGCTGGGCAAGGAAAGTACTTGGTCAGGCTTTAGTTCTTTTTGGCTGTCAAGAGTCTTACCTCATTTCAGTTGCTTCCCCGCAGTCTCAATAGCCTCTGCAAAGTGTATACAAGTAAAAAGGCATGTGATAATCTGGGGCATGATTGTTTCTTCTGGCTCTAACTTCAGTCCACATACTTTGTTGACAAATTCTTTAGCATTCTTAAAAATGATGCAATATGATGCCAGCTAAGGGTGTTAGGATTTTATCCAGATACTTAGCAATGTTGTGTGTGAACGAGTCGATTCTTTGTGAATCAGTAGTTAAAATGGCTAAACCTTGTCCCTGGGTAATGCTGTACTTCCTGAGCGAGGTAAAGCATAAGGCCGGAGCCTTTTTGAATGCTGAAGAAAATCTCCACAGTTGTCGCGAAGCCAGGACATCTTGGGAGCTTTCTTCAAGGACCTGGCAAACTAGGGTCTTTTGTTAAGGCCGCTTTGCATGGCCGAAAAAAGGAAGAGATTGCGTTGGCCGGGAATCGAACCCGGGTCAACTGCTTGGAAGGCAGCTATGCTCACCACTATACCACCAACGCCAGGCTGTGCTGTGCCGGTGCTGCTATCTCCATCCAATTATTGGCACACATGGCGCTGACTGGAGAAAGCCCCCAGCGCAAGGTCGACTTGCCGCTATAGGAATTGACCACTAGGAAGATAAGCTATACACATTTCCCCATTTGTGGAGTGAATGGAAGAGAAACCAGTAGGTATGGTAAAGTTGTGACTGCGCAGTATGCATGAATGAACTGTAGATACTGAGTTCTACCAAGTTTGTCAAATGTCAATCACTGGGCCAAAACATCCCAATGACAATCGCCCAACGTGGGGCTCGAACCCACGACCCTGAGATTAAGAGTCTCATGCTCTACCGACTGAGCTAGCCGGGCAACGACTATAGCACTTTCATGGCCTCTTACAGCCAACTGACTCCAAACACTTTTTGCTAGCACTGGCATTGCATGCAAGGAGTCACATGCTACAGTTTCACCAGTGTTGCCTTCGATAGCTCAGTTGGTAGAGCGGAGGACTGTAGGACCAAAATAGCAATCCTGAGGTCGCTGGTTCAATTCCGGCTCGAAGGATGACCTTTTTTTGGGGGAAGTCCTTTAGGCACCTTGCATTTATCTTTCATGTCTCCATCGGGCTGCTGCGGGTGCACTCAGCATGTGGTCTCTGTGGCGCAATCGGTTAGCGCGTTCGGCTGTTAACCGAAAGGTTGGTGGTTCGAGCCCACCCAGGGACGCTCATATTTTCTCATTACTCCAGCAGGGCCCGAAGGCCAAGTCTAAAACGAACCCGGGAAGGCAAAGCGTGTCCTTTGGTTCACCTCAGATGGCCGGCAACTGAGCATTCGGCAAGCATACACTAGTCATCCTGGCAAATATACAAGTCATTTGCCACATTCAGTTGGACTTGTTCTGTAATGTTGAAGATGTCTCGTAGTTTATCAAAACCCTTCTTTGGCTCCGGTCAGTCTCAGGAAGAAACCCCAGCACTTCTATTCACACCTTAAGACTTGAAGTGGTACTTGAAGTGGGCGGTGTTAAGACAAAGGCTGGGCAAGGAAAGTACTTGGTCAGGCTTTAGTTCTTTTTGGCTGTCAAGAGTCTTACCTCATTTCAGTTGCTTCCCCGCAGTCTCAATAGCCTCTGCAAAGTGTATACAAGTAAAAAGGCATGTGATAATCTGGGGCATGATTGTTTCTTCTGGCTCTAACTTCAGTCCACATACTTTGTTGACAAATTCTTTAGCATTCTTAAAAATGATGCAATATGATGCCAGCTAAGGGTGTTAGGATTTTATCCAGATACTTAGCAATGTTGTGTGTGAACGAGTCGATTCTTTGTGAATCAGTAGTTAAAATGGCTAAACCTTGTCCCTGGGTAATGCTGTACTTCCTGAGCGAGGTAAAGCATAAGGCCGGAAGCCTTTTTGAATGCTGAAGAAAATCTCCACAGTTGTCGCGAAGCCAGGACATCTTGGGAGCTTTCTTCAAGGACCTGGCAAACTAGGGTCTTTTGTTAAGGCCGCTTTGCATGGCCGAAAAAAGGAAGAGATTGCGTTGGCCGGGAATCGAACCCGGGTCAACTGCTTGGAAGGCAGCTATGCTCACCACTATACCACCAACGCCAGGCTGTGCTGTGCCGGTGCTGCTATCTCCATCCAATTATTGGCACACATGGCGCTGACTGGAGAAAGCCCCCAGCGCAAGGTCGACTTGCCGCTATAGGAATTGACCAATAGGAAGATAAGCTATACACATTTCCCCATTTGTGGAGTGAATGGAAGAGAAACCAGTAGGTATGGTAAAGTTGTGACTGCGCAGTATGCATGAATGAACTGTAGATACTGAGTTCTACCAAGTTTGTCAAATGTCAATCACTGGGCCAAAACATCCCAATGACAATCGCCCAACGTGGGGCTCGAACCCACGACCCTGAGATTAAGAGTCTCATGCTCTACCGACTGAGCTAGCCGGGCAACGACTATAGCACTTTCATGGCCTCTTACAGCCAACTGACTCCAAACACTTTTTGCTAGCACTGGCATTGCATGCAAGGAGTCACATGCTACAGTTTCACCAGTGTTGCCTTCGATAGCTCAGTTGGTAGAGCGGAGGACTGTAGGACCAAAATAGCAATCCTTAGGTCGCTGGTTCAATTCCGGCTCGAAGGATGACCTTTTTTTGGGGGAAGTCCTTTAGGCACCTTGCATTTATCTTTCATGTCTCCATCGGGCTGCTGCGGGTGCACTCAGCATGTGGTCTCTGTGGCGCAATCGGTTAGCGCGTTCGGCTGTTAACCGAAAGGTTGGTGGTTCGAGCCCACCCAGGGACGCTCATATTTTCTCATTACTCCAGCAGGGCCCGAAGGCCAAGTCTAAAACGAACCCGGGAAGGCAAAGCGTGTCCTTTGGTTCACCTCAGATGGCCGGCAACTGAGCATTCGGCAAGCATACACTAGTCATCCTGGCAAATATACAAGTCATTTGCCACATTCAGTTGGACTTGTTCTGTAATGTTGAAGATGTCTCGTAGTTTATCAAAACCCTTCTTTGGCTCCGGTCAGTCTCAGGAAGAAACCCCAGCACTTCTATTCACACCTTAAGACTTGAAGTGGTACTTGAAGTGGGCGGTGTTAAGACAAAGGCTGGGCAAGGAAAGTACTTGGTCAGGCTTTAGTTCTTTTTGGCTGTCAAGAGTCTTACCTCATTTGGTTCACCTCAGATGGCCGGCAACTGAGCATTCGGCAAGCATACACTAGTCATCCTGGCAAATATACAAGTCATTTGCCACATTCAGTTGGACTTGTTCTGTAATGTTGAAGATGTCTTGTAGTTTATCAAAACCCTTCTTTGGCTCCGGTCAGTCTCAGGAAGAAACCCCAGCACTTCTAT